>NW_026970197.1:300000-399000 GCF_028390025.1 Pseudophryne corroboree | reverse complement strand
TTCAGTATTAGGCAGCCTTCTGCCCTCCCATGTTCATCTGAAAATATGTGTTCTCCCTGCAGTTGTTGTCCCCAGATGAGAGTTCCCTTGTGCTGCCTCAGTTGAATCTCCTTTACTTGACAGAGATGTGCCTGAGCAGCGGCCCTCCCCAGCCCTATCCCAAGTCATACTTATTTTGCATAGGAGATACCATGGTCATGAAGATTGTTCTCCCAGGGTGAGGTTCATTCATTGCATTCTGGGTATGCTGACCCCTATGATTTCCCCAAATGTGGGAAACTCGACTGCATTATTTGTGGTAGTGGGGGACTGTGTTTGTTCTTTCCTCTGGTCAGCTCTGGTAAAAGTCAGATTTATTTGTCTCAGATCTTCCTCTAGCCTTGTTCTTCTATCGAGAGTTTCCTTGTGCTGCCTCAGTTGGATCTACTTCACTTGACAGGGGGGTGCCCGAGCAGCGACCCTCCCCAGCTCTATCCCAAATCCTACTTACCTGCCAGGTGAGATACTATGATCATGAAGGTGCTTCTCCCAGGGCAAGTCTCACCCATTGCACTCTGGGTGTGCTGCTCCTGCGATTTCCCCAAATGTGGGAAACTTGACTGCATAATTTGTGTTTCCCCTGGTCGGCTCTCGTATAATTCAGATCTCTTTGTCTCAGGTCTCTCTCCAGCCTAGTTTGCTGTCTATTTCCACTTCTTTTTTCTTGAGCCGCTCCCTTCTATGCCCTTGCGCACTATCCTGACTTCTCCCGTCTGCTTAATTTGTGCCTTCCAACGCACAATGCGAACTACAGGTAGTGCTGCAGGCCCCACGCCCTTTTACTTGCCTTACAGAGCAGCTCTGGAGCTGTTACAGTGCCTAGCTGCTGCAAGAAATCAGTTTGAATGCTTCAGGGGCTGGGGCATAGCCAACATGAGCCCCACACCGAAGGAGGGTGGAGGTGTTTAATGCGAACTAGGGGTCATCCAATCGCCGCAAAAGGCCGCCATGCCCTGCACGCCCCTTTTCTCTTTTCATATGCAGACGAGGGTTGAAGCCAACTTTGACCCACTGCTTGGATGACATCACCATATGCAAATCCATCTGCTGCAGCCTTCCCCCAGGAATGCTTGCACTAGTTGTTGCATTTGGTTTGTTGTTTGGGGGTGCTTCAGTATTAGGCAGCCTTCTGCCCTCCCATGTTCATCTGAAAATATGTGTTCTCCCTGCAGTTGTTGTCCCCAGATGAGAGTTCCCTTGTGCTGCCTCAGTTGAATCTTCTTTACTTGACAGAGATGTGCCTGAGCAGCGGCCCTCCCCAGCCCTATCCCAAATCATACTTATTTTGCATAGGAGATACCATGGTCATGAAGATTGTTCTCCCAGGGTGAGGTTCATTCATTGCATTCTGGGTATGCTGACCCCTGTGATTTCCCTAAATGTGGGAAACTCGACTGCATTATTTGTGGTAGTGGGGGACTGTGTTTGTGCTTTCCTCTGGTCAGCTCTGGTAGAAGTCAGATTTCTTTGTCTCAGATTTTCCTCTTGCCTTGTTCTTCTTTCGAGAGTTCCCTTGTGCTGCCTCAGTTGGATCTCCTTCACTTGACAGGGGGGTGCCCGGGCAGCGACCCTCCCCAGCTCTAGCCCAACTCCTACTTACCTGCCAGGTGAGATACTATGATCATGAAGTTGCTTCTCCCTGGGCAAGGATCACCCATTGCACTCTGGGTGTGCTGCCCCTGTGATTTCCCCAAATGTGGGAAACTTGACTGCGTAATTTGTGTTTCCCCTGGTCGGCTCTCATATAATTCAGATCTCTTTGTCTCAGGTCTCTCTCCAGCCTAGTTTGCTGTCTGTTTCCACTTCTTTTTTCTTGAGCCCCTCCCTTCTATACCCTTGTGCACTATCCTGACTTCTCCTCCCGTCTGCTTACTTTGTGCCTTACAATGCACAATGCAAACTACAGGTAGTGCTGCAGGGCCCACGCCCTTTTACTTGCCTTACAGAGCAGCTCTGGAGCTGTTACAGTGCCCAGCTGCTGCAAGAAATCAGCTTGAGTGCTTCAGGGGCTGGGGCATGGCCAACATGAGCCCCACACAGAAGGAGGGTGGGTGTATTTAATGCGAACTAGGGGTCATCCAAGCGCCGCAAAAGGCCGCCATGCCCTGCATACCCCTTTTCTCTTTTCATATGCAGATGAGGGTTCCAGCCAACTTTGGCCCACTGCTTGGATGACATCACCGTATGCAAATCCGTCTTCTGCAGAACTTCCCCCAGGAATGCTTGTACTAGTTGTTGCATTTGGTTTGTTGTTTGGGGGTGCTTCAGTATTAGGCAGCCTTCTGCCCTCCCATGTTCATCTGAAAATATGTGTTCTCCCTGCAGTTGTTGTCCCCAGATGAGAGTTCCCTTGTGCTGCCTCAGTTGAATCTCCTTTACTTGACAGAGATGTGCCTGAGCAGCGGCCCTCCCCAGCCCTATCCCAAATCATACTTATTTTGCATAGGAGATACCATGGTCATGAAGATTGTTCTCCCAGGGTGAGGTTCATTCATTGCATTCTGGGTATGCTGACCCCTGTGATTTCCCCAAATGTGGGAAACTTGACTGCATTATTTGTGGTAGTGAGTGACTGTGTTTGTGCTTTCCTCTGGTCAGCTCTGGTAAAAGTCAGATTTCTTTGTCTCAGATCTTCCTCTAGCCTTGTTCTTCTTTCGAGAGTTTCCTTGTGCTGCCTCAGTTGGATCTCCTTCACTTGACAGGGGGCTGCCCGAGCAGCGACCCTCCCCAGCTCTAGCCCAACTCCTTCTTATCTGCCAGGTAAGATACTATGATCATGAAGGTGCTTCTCCCAGGGCAAGGCTCACCCATTGCACTCTGGGTGTGCTGCTCCTGCGATTTCCCCAAATGTGGGAAACTTGACTGCATAATTTGTGTTTCCCCTGGTCGGCTCTCGTATAATTCAGATCTCTTTGTCTCTGGTCTCTCTCCAGCCTAGTTTGCTGTCTGTTTCCACTTCTCTTTTCTTGAGCCGCTCCCTTCTATGCCCTTGCGCACTATCCTGACTTCTCCCGTCTGCTTACTTTTTGCCTTCCAACGCACAATGCGAACTACAGGTAGTGCTGCAGGTCCCACACCCTTTTATTTGCCTTACAGAGCAGCTCTGGAGCTGTTACAGTACCCAGCTGCTGCAAGAAATCAGCTTGAATGCTTCAGGGGCTGGGGCATAGCCAACATGAGCCCCACACCGAAGGAGGGTGGAGGTGTTTAATGCGAGCTAGGGGTCATCCAAGCGCCGCAAAAGGCTGCCATGCCCTGCACGCCCCTTTTCTCTTTTCATATGCAGACGAGGGTTGAAGACAACTTTGACCCACTGCTTGGATGACATCACCATATGCAAATCCATCTGCTGCAGGCCTTCCCCCAGGAATGCTTGCACTAGTTGTTGCATTTTGTTTGTTGTTTTGGGGTGCTTCAGTATTAGGTAGCCTTCGGCCCTCCCATGTTCATCTGAAAATATGTGTTCTCCCTGCAGTTGTTGTCCCCAGATGAGAGTTCCCTTGTGCTGCCTCAGTTGAATCTCCTTTACTTGACAGAGATGTGCCTGAGAGGCGGCCCTCCCCAGCCCTATCCCAAATCATACTTATTTTGCATAGGAGATACCATGGTCATGAAGATTGTTCTCCCAGGGTGAGGTTCATTCATTGCATTCTGGGTTTGCTGACCCCTGTGATTTCCACAAATGTGGGAAACTCGACTGCATTATTTGTGGTAGTGGGGGACTGTGTTTGTGCTTTCCTCTGGTCAGCTCTGGTAAAAGTCAGATTTCTTTGTCTCAGATTTTCCTCTAGCCTTGTTCTTCTTTCGAGAGTTCCCTTGTGCTGCCTCAGTTGGATCTCCTTCACTTGACAGGGGGCTGCCCGAGCAGCGACCCTCCCCAGCTCTAGCCCAACTCCTACTTACCTGCCAGGTGAGATACTATGATCATGAAGTTGCTTCTCCCTGGGCAAGGATCACCCATTGCACTCTGGGTGTGCTGCCCCTGTGATTTCCCCAAATGTGGGAAACTTGACTGCGTAATTTGTGTTTCCCCTGGTCGGCTCTCATATAATTCAGATCTCTTTGTCTCAGGTCTCTCTCCAGCCTAGTTTGCTGTCTGTTTCCACTTCTTTTTTCTTGAGCCCCTCCCTTCTATACCCTTGTGCACTATCCTGACTTCTCCTCCCGTCTGCTTACTTTGTGCCTTACAATGCACAATGCAAACTACAGGTAGTGCTGCAGGGCCCACACCCTTTTACTTGCCTTACAGAGCAGCTCTGGAGCTTTTACAGTGCCCAGCTGCTGCAAGAAATCAGCTTGAATGCTTCAGGGGCTGGGGCATGGCCAACATGAGCCCCACACAGAAGGAGGGTGGGGGTATTTAATGCAAACTAAGGGTCATCCAAGCGCCGCAAAAGGCCGCCATGCCCTGCATACCCCTTTTCTCTTTTCATATGCAGATGAGGGTTCCAGCCAACTTTGGCCCACTGCTTGGATGACATCACCGTATGCAAATCCGTCTTCTGCAGACCTTCCCCCAGGAATGCTTGTACTAGTTGTTGCATTTGGTTTGTTGTTTGGGGGTGCTTCAGTATTAGGCAGCCTTCTGCCCTCCCATGTTCATCTGAAAATATGTGTTCACCCTGCAGTTGTGGTCCCCAGATGAGAGTTCCCTTGTGCTGCCTCAGTTGAATCTCCTTTACTTGACAGAGATGTGCCTGAGCAGCGGCCCTCCCCAGCCCTATCCCAAATCATACTTATTTTGCATAGGAGATACCATGGTCATGAAGATTGTTCTCCCAGGGTGAGGTTCATTCATTGCATTCTGGGTATGCTGACCCCTGTGATTTCCCCAAATGTGGGAAACTTGACTGCATTATTTGTGGTAGTGAGGGACTGTGTTTGTGCTTTCCACTGGTCAGCTCTGGTAAAAGTCAGATTTCTTTGTCTCAGATCTTCCTCTAGCCTTGTTCTTCTTTCGAGAGTTTCCTTGTGCTGCCTCAGTTGGATCTACTTCACTTGACAGGGGGGTGCCCGAGCAGCGACCCTCCCCAGCTCTAGCCCAACTCCTACTTACCTGCCAGGTGAGATACTATGATCATGAAGTTGCTTCTCCCTGGGCAAGGATCACCCATTGCACTCTGGGTGTGCTGCCCCTGTGATTTCCCCAAATGTGGGAAACTTGACTGCGTAATTTGTGTTTCCCCTGGTCGGCTCTCATATAATTCAGATCTCTTTGTCTCAGGTCTCTCTCCAGCCTAGTTTGCTGTCTGTTTCCACTTCTTTTTTCTTGAGCCCCTCCCTTCTATACCCTTGTGCACTATCCTGACTTCTCCTCCCGTCTGCTTACTTTGTGCCTTACAATGCACAATGCAAACTACAGGTAGTGCTGCAGGGCCCACGCCCTTTTACTTGCCTTACAGAGCAGCTCTGGAGCTGTTACAGTGCCCAGCTGCTGCAAGAAATCAGCTTGAGTGCTTCAGGGGCTGGGGCATGGCCAACATGAGCCCCACACAGAAGGAGGGTGGGTGTATTTAATGCGAACTAGGGGTCATCCAAGCGCCGCAAAAGGCCGCCATGCCCTGCATACCCCTTTTCTCTTTTCATATGCAGATGAGGGTTCCAGCCAACTTTGGCCCACTGCTTGGATGACATCACCGTATGCAAATCCGTCTTCTGCAGAACTTCCCCCAGGAATGCTTGTACTAGTTGTTGCATTTGGTTTGTTGTTTGGGGGTGCTTCAGTATTAGGCAGCCTTCTGCCCTCCCATGTTCATCTGAAAATATGTGTTCTCCCTGCAGTTGTTGTCCCCAGATGAGAGTTCCCTTGTGCTGCCTCAGTTGAATCTCCTTTACTTGACAGAGATGTGCCTGAGCAGCGGCCCTCCCCAGCCCTATCCCAAATCATACTTATTTTGCATAGGAGATACCATGGTCATGAAGATTGTTCTCCCAGGGTGAGGTTCATTCATTGCATTCTGGGTATGCTGACCCCTGTGATTTCCCCAAATGTGGGAAACTTGACTGCATTATTTGTGGTAGTGAGTGACTGTGTTTGTGCTTTCCTCTGGTCAGCTCTGGTAAAAGTCAGATTTCTTTGTCTCAGATCTTCCTCTAGCCTTGTTCTTCTTTCGAGAGTTTCCTTGTGCTGCCTCAGTTGGATCTCCTTCACTTGACAGGGGGCTGCCCGAGCAGCGACCCTCCCCAGCTCTAGCCCAACTCCTTCTTATCTGCCAGGTAAGATACTATGATCATGAAGGTGCTTCTCCCAGGGCAAGGCTCACCCATTGCACTCTGGGTGTGCTGCTCCTGCGATTTCCCCAAATGTGGGAAACTTGACTGCATAATTTGTGTTTCCCCTGGTCGGCTCTCGTATAATTCAGATCTCTTTGTCTCTGGTCTCTCTCCAGCCTAGTTTGCTGTCTGTTTCCACTTCTCTTTTCTTGAGCCGCTCCCTTCTATGCCCTTGCGCACTATCCTGACTTCTCCCGTCTGCTTACTTTTTGCCTTCCAACGCACAATGCGAACTACAGGTAGTGCTGCAGGTCCCACACCCTTTTATTTGCCTTACAGAGCAGCTCTGGAGCTGTTACAGTACCCAGCTGCTGCAAGAAATCAGCTTGAATGCTTCAGGGGCTGGGGCATAGCCAACATGAGCCCCACACCGAAGGAGGGTGGAGGTGTTTAATGCGAGCTAGGGGTCATCCAAGCGCCGCAAAAGGCTGCCATGCCCTGCACGCCCCTTTTCTCTTTTCATATGCAGACGAGGGTTGAAGACAACTTTGACCCACTGCTTGGATGACATCACCATATGCAAATCCATCTGCTGCAGGCCTTCCCCCAGGAATGCTTGCACTAGTTGTTGCATTTTGTTTGTTGTTTTGGGGTGCTTCAGTATTAGGTAGCCTTCGGCCCTCCCATGTTCATCTGAAAATATGTGTTCTCCCTGCAGTTGTTGTCCCCAGATGAGAGTTCCCTTGTGCTGCCTCAGTTGAATCTCCTTTACTTGACAGAGATGTGCCTGAGAGGCGGCCCTCCCCAGCCCTATCCCAAATCATACTTATTTTGCATAGGAGATACCATGGTCATGAAGATTGTTCTCCCAGGGTGAGGTTCATTCATTGCATTCTGGGTTTGCTGACCCCTGTGATTTCCACAAATGTGGGAAACTCGACTGCATTATTTGTGGTAGTGGGGGACTGTGTTTGTGCTTTCCTCTGGTCAGCTCTGGTAAAAGTCAGATTTCTTTGTCTCAGATTTTCCTCTAGCCTTGTTCTTCTTTCGAGAGTTCCCTTGTGCTGCCTCAGTTGGATCTCCTTCACTTGACAGGGGGCTGCCCGAGCAGCGACCCTCCCCAGCTCTAGCCCAACTCCTACTTACCTGCCAGGTGAGATACTATGATCATGAAGTTGCTTCTCCCTGGGCAAGGATCACCCATTGCACTCTGGGTGTGCTGCCCCTGTGATTTCCCCAAATGTGGGAAACTTGACTGCGTAATTTGTGTTTCCCCTGGTCGGCTCTCATATAATTCAGATCTCTTTGTCTCAGGTCTCTCTCCAGCCTAGTTTGCTGTCTGTTTCCACTTCTTTTTTCTTGAGCCCCTCCCTTCTATACCCTTGTGCACTATCCTGACTTCTCCTCCCGTCTGCTTACTTTGTGCCTTACAATGCACAATGCAAACTACAGGTAGTGCTGCAGGGCCCACACCCTTTTACTTGCCTTACAGAGCAGCTCTGGAGCTTTTACAGTGCCCAGCTGCTGCAAGAAATCAGCTTGAATGCTTCAGGGGCTGGGGCATGGCCAACATGAGCCCCACACAGAAGGAGGGTGGGGGTATTTAATGCAAACTAAGGGTCATCCAAGCGCCGCAAAAGGCCGCCATGCCCTGCATACCCCTTTTCTCTTTTCATATGCAGATGAGGGTTCCAGCCAACTTTGGCCCACTGCTTGGATGACATCACCGTATGCAAATCCGTCTTCTGCAGACCTTCCCCCAGGAATGCTTGTACTAGTTGTTGCATTTGGTTTGTTGTTTGGGGGTGCTTCAGTATTAGGCAGCCTTCTGCCCTCCCATGTTCATCTGAAAATATGTGTTCACCCTGCAGTTGTGGTCCCCAGATGAGAGTTCCCTTGTGCTGCCTCAGTTGAATCTCCTTTACTTGACAGAGATGTGCCTGAGCAGCGGCCCTCCCCAGCCCTATCCCAAATCATACTTATTTTGCATAGGAGATACCATGGTCATGAAGATTGTTCTCCCAGGGTGAGGTTCATTCATTGCATTCTGGGTATGCTGACCCCTGTGATTTCCCAAAATGTGGGAAACTTGACTGCATTATTTGTGGTAGTGAGGGACTGTGTTTGTGCTTTCCACTGGTCAGCTCTGGTAAAAGTCAGATTTCTTTGTCTCAGATCTTCCTCTAGCCTTGTTCTTCTTTCGAGAGTTTCCTTGTGCTGCCTCAGTTGGATCTACTTCACTTGACAGGGGGGTGCCCGAGCAGCGACCCTCCCCAGCTCTAGCCCAACTCCTACTTACCTGCCAGGTGAGATACTATGATCATGAAGGTGCTTCTCCCAGGGCAAGGCTCACCCATTGCACTCTGGGTGTGCTGCTCCTGCGATTTCCCCAAATGTGGGAAACTTGACTGCATAATTTGTGTTTCCCCTGGTCGGCTCTCGTATAATTCAGATCTCTTTGTCTCAGGTCTCTCTCCAGCCTAGTTTGCTGTCTGTTTCCACTTCTCTTTTCTTGAGCCGCTCCCTTCTATGCCCTTGCACACTATCCCGGGATAATTATTGTAGCTGGTCTGCGGGTAACAGCTCTCAGATCCACTTCTAGAAAAAATGCAACAATGTAATTTGAGTGACAAACTGCAGAGATGAACCCTTTCTGAGACTGCTGCACAGGGATCACACAAACTCTATTCATAGGGCTGACTTCACTTAGGGGAGATGTTCTCGCCCCGCAAAGAAGTGCGAGTATATACCGCACTTACGGTACCATTGGATTTACAGATATTTTCTTGCAATACACTATGGGGGTCATTCTGAGTTGATTGCTCGCTAGCAGTTTTTAGCAGCCTTAAAACGGTGGAGTTAACATATCTCACGTGGAAGGTGGTCATGTTATTAGCCTTGGCTTCGGCTAGGCGAGTGTCGGAATTAGCGGCTTTGTCACATAAAAGCCCATATTTGGTGTTCCATGTGGATAGAGCGGAATTGCGGACCCATCCTCAATTCCTACCAAAAGTGGTCTCATCTTTTCATATGAACCAATCTATTGTGGTGCCTTTGGCTACACGTGACTTGGAGGATTCCGAGTTACTTGATGTGGTCAGGGCTTTGAAAATTTACGTGGCCAGGACGGCTAGAGTCAGGAAAACTGAAGCGCTGTTTGTCCTGTATGCAACCAACAAGATTGGTGCCCCTGCTTCAAAGCAGGCTATTGCTCGCTGGATTTGTAACACGATTCAGCAAGCGCATTCTATGGCTGGATTGCAGTTACCAAAATCGGTCTAGGCCCATTCCACGAGGAAAGTGGGCTCTTCTTGGGCGGCTGCCCGAGGGGTCTCGGCACTACAGCTGTGTCGAGCTGCTACTTGGTCAGGTTCAAACACCTTTTCAAAATACTATAAGTTTGATACCCTGGCTGAGGAGGAACTCATGTTTGCTCAATCGGTGCTGCAGAGTCATCCGCACTCTCCCGCCCGTTTTGGAGCTTTGGTATAATCCCCATGGTCCTTACGGAGTTCCCAGCATCCTCTAGGACGTTAGAGAAAATAAGATTTTAAACCTACCGGTAAATCTTTTTCTCGTAGTCCGTAGAGGATGCTGGGCGCCCGTCCCAAGTGCGGACTACTTCTGCAATACTTGTATATAGTTATTGCTTCAATAAGGGTTATGTTATAGTTGCATCGGTCCTGCACTGATGCTACAGTATGTTGTTTTTTCGTACTCATAACTGGGTAGTTTATCACAAGTTATACGGTGTGATTGGTGTGGCTGGTATGAATCTTGCCCTGGATTAACAAAATCCTTTCCTCATACTGTCAGTCTCCTCTGGGCACAGTTTCTCTAACTGTGGCATAGAGGCGCATAGAGGGAGGAGCCAGTGCACACCCAGAACTAAAGTCTTTCTTAAAGTGCCCATGTCTCCTGCGGAGCCCGTCTATCCCCATGGTCCTTACGGAGTCCCCAGCACCCTCTACGGACTACGAGAAAAAGATTTACCGGTAGGTTTAAAATCTTATTTTCTACTTTATTCTTTTCTATCCTAGTTTATTACGACCAACTCTCATCCAAGGAGTTTGATATTCTACTACCTGCATGCAATTTAAATTGCTTAAATTGTTTATATGGTTGATTTGTCCTTCACAACCCATAATCTGCAACTTGGATGTACTTGTGTCATTGAAAATCTTATAATAAAAATGTTTATATATTGAAAAAAAAAGTTATAAGACATATGCATTCAATATTTGAAGAAACAAAATAAAATAAAGCTATGTATTGGGTTTCACTAACAAGCACATTGGAAGACTTGACTACTGTTAAAAGACATGCATTACATGGTATAGAGCCACAAACCACAATGTAGTAAAATAAAAATAAACTTACATGTGCTAGAGCTGGGGAGGGTCGCTGCTCGGGCAGCCCCCTGTCAAGTGAAGGAGATCCAACTGAGGCAGCACAAGGGAACTCTCGAAAGAAAAACAAGGCTAGAGGAAGATCTGAGACAAAGAAATCTGACTTTTACCAGAGCTGACCAGAGGAAAGCACAAACACAGTCACTCACTACCACAAATAATGCAGTCAAGTTTCCCACATTTGGGGAAATCACAGGGGTCAGCATACCCAGAATGCAATGAATGAACCTCACCCTGAGAGAACAATCTTCATGACCATGGTATCGCCTATGCAAAATAAGTATGATTTGGGATAGGGCTGGGGAGGGCCGCTGCTCAGGCGCATCTCTGTCAAGTAAAGGAGATTCAACTGAGGCAGCACAAGGGAACTCTCATCTGGGGACAACAACTGCAGGGAGAACACATATTTTCAGATGAACATGGGAGGGCAGAAGGCTGCCTAATACTGAAGCACCCCCAAACAACAAACCAAATGCAACAACTAGTGCAAGCATTCCTGGGGAAAGGCTGCAGCAGATGGATTTGCATATGGTGATGTCATCCAAGCAGTGGGTCAAAGTTGGCTTCAACCCTCGTCTGCATATGAAAAGAGAAAAGGGGTATGCAGGGCATGGCGGCCTTTTGCGGCGCTTGGATGACCCCTAGTTTGCATTAAATACCCCCACCCTCCTTCTGTGTGGGGCTCATGTTGGCCATGCCCCAGCCCCTGAAGCATTCAAGCTGATTTCTTGCAGCAGCTGGGCACTGTAACAGCTCAAGAGCTGCTCTGTAAGGCAAGTAAAAGGGTGTGGGCCCAGCAGCACTACCTGTAGTTTGCATTGTGCATTGTAAGGCACAAAGTAAGCAGACGGGAGGAGAAGTCAGGATAGTGCACAAGGGTATAGAAGGGAGGGGCTCAAGAAAAAAGAAGTGGAAACAGACAGCAAACTAGGCTGGAGAGAGACCTGAGACAAAGAGATCTGAATTATATGAGAGCCGACCAGGGGAAACACAAATTACGCAGTCAAGTTTCCCACATTTGGGGAAATCACAGGGGCAGCACACCCAGAGTGCAATGGGTGATCCTTGCCCAAGGAGAAGCAACTTCATGATCATAGTATCTCACCTGGCAGGTAAGTAGGAGCTGGGCTAGAGCTGGGGAGGGTCGCTGCTCGGGCACCCCCCTGTCAAGTGAAGGAGATCCAACTGAGGCAGCACAAGGGAACTCTCGAAAGAAGAACAAGGCTAGAGGAAGATCTGAGACAAAGAAATCTGACTTTTACCAGAGCTGACCAGAGGAAAACACAAACACAGTCCCTCACTACCACAAATAATGCAGTCCAGTTTCCCACATTTGGGGAAATCACAGGGGTCAGCATACCCAGAATGCAATGAATGAACCTCACCCTGGGAAAACAATCTTCATGACCATGGTATCTCCTATGCAAAATAAGTATGATTTGGGATAGAGCTCGGGAGGGCCGCTGCTCAGGCACATCTCTGTCAAGTAAAGGAGATTCAACTGAGGCAGCACAAGGGAACTCTCATCTGGGGACAACAACTGCAGGGAGAACACATATTTTCAGATGAACATGGGAGGGCAGAGGCTGCCTAATACTGAAGCACCCCCAAACAACAAACCAAATGCAACAACTAGTGCAAGCATTCCTGGGGGAAGGCCTGCAGCAGATGGATTTGCATATGGTGATGTCATCCAAGCAGTGGGTCAAAGTTGGCTTCAACCCTCATCTGCATATGAATAGAGAAGAGGGGCGTGCAGGGCATGGCGGCCTTTTGCGGTGCTTGGATGACCCCTAGTTCGCATTAAACACCTCCACCCTCCTTCGGTGTGGGGCTCATGTTGGCTATGCCCCAGCCCCTTAAGCATTCAAGCTGATTTCTTGCAGCAGCTGGGCACTGTAACAGCTCCAGGGCTGCTCTGTAAGGCAAGTAAAAGGGTGTGGGCCCTGCAGCACTACCTGTAGTTTGCATTGTGCATTGTAAGGCACTAAGTAAGCAGACGGGAGGAGAAGTCAGGATAGTGCACTAGGGTATAGAAGGGAGGGGCTCAAGAAAAAAGAAGTGGAAACAGACAGCAAACTAGGCTGGAGAGAGACCTGAGACAAAGAGATCTGAATTATATGAGAGCTGACCAGGGGAAACACAAATTATGCAGTCAAGTTTCCCACATTTGGGGAAATCGCAGGAGCAGCACACCCAGAGTGCAATGGGTGATCCTTGTCCTGGGAGAAGCAACTTCATGATCATAGTATCTCACCTGGCAGGTAAGTAGGAGTTGGGCTAGAGCTGGGGAGGGTCGCTGCTCGGGCACCCCCCTGTCAAGTGAAGTAGATCCATCTGAGGCAGCACAAGGAAACTCTCGATAGAAGAACAAGGCTAGAGAAAGATCTGAGACAAATAAATCTGACTTTTACCAGAGCTGACCAGAGGAAAGAACAAACACAGTCCCCCACTACCACAAATAATGCAGTCGAGTTTCCAACATTTGTGGAAATCACAGGGGTCAGCATACCCAGAATGCAATGAATGAACCTCACCCTGGGAGAACAATCTTCATGACCATGGTATCTCCTATGCAAAATAAGTATGACTTGGGATAGGGCTGGGGAGGGCCGCTGCTCAGGCACATCTCTGTCATGTAAAGGAGATTCAACTGAGGCAGCACAAGGGAACTCTCATCTGGGGACAACAACTGCAGGGAGAACACATATTTTCAGATGAACATGGTAGGGCAGAAGGCTGCCTAATACTGAAGCACCCCCAAACAACAAACCAAATGCAACAACTAGTGCAAGCATTCCTGGGGGAAGGCCTGCAGCAGATGGATTTGCATATGGTGATGTCATCCAAGCAGTGGGTCAAAGTTGGCTTCAACCCTCGTCTGCATATGAAAAGAGAAAAGGGGCGTGCAGGGCATGGCGGCCTTTTGCGGCGCTTGGATGACCCCTAGTTCGCATTAAACACCTCCACCCTCCTTCGGTGTGGGGCTATGCCCCAGCCCCTGAAGCATTCAAGCTGATTTCTTGCAGCAGTTGGGCACTGTAACAGCTCCAGAGCTGCTCTGTAAGGCAAGTAAAAGGGTGTGGGCCCTGCAGCACTACCTGTAGTTTGCATTGTGCGTTGGAAGGCACAAAGTAAGCAGACGGGAGAAGTCAGGATAGTGAGCAAGGGCATAGAAGGGAGCAACTCAAGAAAAGAGAAATGGAAACAGACAGCAAACTAGGCTGGAGAGAGACCTGAGACAAAGAGATCTGAATTATACGAGAGCCGACCAGGGGAAACACAAATTATGCAGTCAAGTGTCCAACATTTGGGGAAACCGCAGGAGCAGCACACCCAGAGTGCAATGGGTGAGCCTTGCCCTGGGAGAAGCACCTTCATGATCATAGTATCTCACCTGGCAGGTAAGTAGGATTTGGGCTAGAGCTGGGGAGGGTCGCTGCTTGGGCACCCCCCTGTCAAGTGAAGGAGATCCAACTGAGGCAGCACATGGAAACTCTCGAAAGAAGAACAAGGCTAGAGGAAGATCTGAGACAAATAAATCTGACTTTTACCAGAGCTGACCAGAGGAAAGCACAAACACAGTCCCCCACTACCACAAATAATGCAGTCGAGTTTCCCACATTTGGGGAAATCACAGGGGTCAGCATACCCAGAATGCAATGAATGAACCTCACCCTGGGAGAACAATCTTCATGACCATGGTATCTCCTATGCAAAATAAGTATGATTTGGGATAGCGCTGGGGAGGGCCGCTGCTCAGGCACATCTCTGTCAAGAATTTATAAAGTCTATACATATATATAACCAAATGTCAATATATATATATAGAACCCAGTGCTCCTATCAAAACTTATCTATTTCACAAATTTGTTGCTTATTTAATCTTTATACATCTATTAATTTTCACCATATATTATAAAATGGTGCTCCCATAGGTAGTACTGTTCTACCAATAATAAACCAAATTTTAAAGATAATCACACTTGTTATCAAGGGAGCGCAAAAAATAAAATATACAAGCTCTTTATTTTTAAAAAATATATATAGACAGAAGAAACCCACATTCAATAAAATACAATGGAGTCAACATATATAGGCACCACTATCCATATCTAAATGTAATCAGGATCTATTTCATATTGCCCTTGATGACAACGGAATGTTTATTAAAGTGTCCAAAAAATCCTCCTGGATACAGCTGTTGTAATTTAATCGTTACTTTACAATTGTAATTGATACATTAAATTCCTTCTTGTGGATGAACAGCAACAGTTGTAACCAACGCCTCTTATTTACTGCAGTTAAAGTTCATATGTAACTCACGTGAGTAATGAAAGAAAACAGGGGGAGAGCGCTGTGATGGTTGGTGAAACACAGCGGTATGCTACGACCCCCGTTAACCGTGGCTGGATCTTATTGGCACTCGCGGTCGGGATATTTCTTCCTGCCGTGGGGTAGAGACCTCCTTTTGCTCGGTCTCAAATTGCTTTTTCCCCTTCACCGCTGTCTTTACATCAGACGTCCGCCGTGATGTAGCTCGTTCATGAACGGGCTTATATCTCAGCAATCAGAGTGTCCGGTAATCACCTTCCTTACGCGTTTCTCCGCTGTTATCCAAGAGCGGTTTCGTCAGAGGATACATCAGCAGCCTAGCAGGCTCTTTTTAAAATGCACCGGACCAATAGTATTACTAATTAGTTGATTGGATACATACATGTACTAATTGGATGCATACATGTAATGACTCACATATGGAACAACTTTCTAATTGCAATTGCACATATAAAGGCATTTCATAATATAAAAATAAGCAACATGGTGATTAAAAATAATAATAAAATAAGCAACAAGGTGGTTTAAAAAATAACAGAAAATATATAATCTATATACAGATTAACCTATAATCTTTCAATCAATACCTCATATCTATAATCACCAGTGGCGTCACTTAGTGGGTGCGGGGGGTGCGGCCCGCACCCGGTGTCACCCTTCAATAGGGTGACACCAAGTACAGGCACTCTCACGTCCGCACCCCCTCCTTCTAAAGCGGACCGCAGTCACTCACGCCCGCTATGTTTAAAGTTAAACAGACACCGGACAGCGCGCTTCGTGTGCGCTGCCGCCCGGGGTATTGTCATTGCTACTGGGGTCCGGCGCTGCTCTGTGCCGCTGCGGAGCTATCGACGGAGAACAGACTCGTGAGATGATGACATCATCATCTCGCGAGTCTTTCTCTCTGCACTGTAGCGGCTGTAGAGGGAGGCTTGGAGGCGCTGGGAGCGCTGGGAGGAGCGGGCTGGGACTCTGCGGGATAAGCTGACACTGTGTGGGTCGGTGCATGTAGCTGAGTCCTGTGGCGCAGCTCACATCTTGAAGCAGGGGCTGGGCTTGCCCGTATTTTCATCTGGAGCTGAGACTGCAGTGCTGAGTAAGTGGATATAAGCTTCTCCTGTACAGTCTCAGGGTGGGATGTACTAACCTCCCCCACCATGTTATTTGGCTTTTCTCAGCGCTATTTTTGTATTATCTTTGCGGCTACTGGTCACCGCTCCGCTGCCTGGCGCTACCCGTTGCGCCCCCACACTCCCCATCTTCATTATCCTCTCTGCCATCCGCATCATCACCGCCGCGGCCACTAATTCCTCTGCTCTCCGTAGAGCTTGGTCTGCGCTGCGCTCCCCCTGTCAGCTGCGCATGCGCACTTGTCACAACTTCCTGTTAGGCAGATGACAGGGGGAGCGCAGTGCTGACTAAGCTCTACGGAGAGCAGAGGAATCAGTGGCCACGGCGGTGATGATGCGGATGGCAGAGAGGAGAATGAAGACGGGGAGCAATGGGTAGCGCCGGGCAGCGGAGCGGTGACCAGTATCCGCAAAGATAATACAAAAAGAGCTCTGAGACAAGCCAAATAATACTGCAGGGGAGGTTAGTACACCTTTGTGACTGGTAGAGTCTAGATTCTCTTCGTGCAGAGGACCTTTCCCATAACCCCCTGGGTCCATGTCACAATCTATTTGTAATAGAAAAGTGTGGCGAGCGAGACACCGAGCCCGATGCGTGGCGAGGGTCCAATGCTGCATAGACAAAAGAAAATACCCCAATCAGAGAACAAAGAAAACATGTAGGAGCTGTAAGGGCGGAAGTTCTCTCATGCCCACTCATTTTGTCACGTCCAGGTCCTTTGCACGAAGGCATCATAGACACAACCCTATGTGACTGCTGTACAACTGATACTAAATGTTTATTTGATTATCAAAAAGATAAAAGGTAATTTAGATTAGATTTTGTAAGTGTGTATTGCATGGCACGACAAATTCCGGCGGCCAAGACGCCATGGCGACCAGGTATTGGTGCCTGGCGACCAGGGCCGTGAACACTATGAGGAGGGGACTGGGAAAGTAGTGAGGATGGGGCCGGGCATGCGGTCAGGTAGGGTAGCGTCTAGTTATCTTTCGTGAGGGGACCTTTCCCATAACCTCCTGGGTCCATGTCACAAACTATTTTTAATAGTAACCTGTGGCGAGCGAAGCAGAGCGAGACACCCAGCCCAAAGCGTGTCGAGCGTCCAATGGTGCATAGGTAAAACGAAATAACCACAAACGAACGGAGAATGGATAAAACATTAAGGTGCTGTAAGGACGGAAGTAATCTACTGCCCTCTCGTGCTGTCACTTCCTGGTCCTGATCACGAAGGAAACATCGACACAAGCGGAAAGGCAGGGGCTGGACAGCTATGGATGATAGCGCTGACGATACTTCAAATGAGGCGCCGACCTCCAGCCATTCTGAGCTCACGGACCGACAGCCGATCAGGAGCGTTGCCGGACCGCAAGCTCCTATTGGTTCGCAAGTAGGCGCCACATTTAAAATGGCTCCTGGCCGCCCACCGCTGTGCCTGGTTATCCCCATCCCACTGATGGCCTGATGCATTGCAGCTTCGCATTCCTGCTGCTTGGTCTCCCACAGCCTGCCTGTTTGTGAGCTCCACGGTGAGGGACCCGCATAACAGTAAGACTTCAGCCAATGGTGAGTATAGTGCTGTAACTTTTTTTTTTTAAGTGTATATGGCTTTTACAGGTTTTTTTTTTGTTCATGTGGGCTGTGCATATGATATTGTAATTTAAAGGTATGATATTAATTTTGTTAGCTGTTTATGTCACTACTATTGCCATTGCATTCAGTGATATACAGGAATTATGATTTACAAGTAAAACTAGTACTAGTACATTACTAAGGGTTCCGTGTGGTGTGATACAGGAGGAGGATCATGGGGGGTGACACCATGAGTTACCACACCGGGTGACACCAACCCTAGTGACGCCTCTGATAATCACATATACATAATTCAGAGACTCAGCACTAAGGATCCCCATTTACTTATATAAAACCTTTTAGGGTAACATAAATCCATGCCACTACTAAAGCAGTTCTTGTGGCGCAGGGGAAACATCAAATGCACTCTATGCAGCTAGTCCCATGTTCGAATCCAACCCGCTCAGCTTAACATCCATATTATTTATTTACTTTTAATGGGATCATTCTATCAATTCATTTTTACCTTTAATTTTTGTTAATATTATTTCTATATTTCATTATTTTAACCCCTGGAATAATTACATTGCTGTTTAAACAACAAAAAGAATTGAAGAAAAAATAAATATTAAACAGACAATTTAAGGATTCGAAGATTTAAATATTTAAAGATTTTAAAATTTAAAACAGGGAGGGGGGGAGGGAGGGGGCCTTTTGGGAGAAGGAGGGGAAAAAAATAAAAATAGAAAAAAAATATATATATATAGAACCAAGAGAAAGTGTAAAAAGAGGATGGAGGAAGAAATCTGATGTTCATCATTATTAGTGGATTTTACTAAGGAATTTTAAAGGAATACACACAACAGGATTATACAGTTTCATCCTAAGAGGAAAGCTGTTTCCAAAATAGCTACTTCTAATAATTTTGTTTATTTATTAAACATACAATAAATGGATATTCAATAAATAATATATTAGGTAAATCAATAGATAAAATCTTCAGAGACTGCCAATGTTGTTCAGTTTCAATGCTCTCATTCAGACAATCAGGTGTAAGGGTACCCAAAGAAAAAATCCAAAATGCCTCCCTTGTCAAGTAAAGGAGATTCAACTGAGGCAGCACAAGGGAACTCTCATCTGGGGACAACAACTGCAGGGAGAACACATATTTTCAGATGAACATGGGAGGGCAGAAGGCTGCCTAATACTGAAGCACCCCCAAACAACAAACCAAATGCAACAACTAGTACAAGCATTCCTGGGGGAAGGCCTGCAGCAGATGGATTTGCATATGGTGATGTCATCCAAGCAGTGGGTCAAAGTTGGCTTCAACCCTCGTCTGCATATGAAAAGAGAAAAGGGGCGTGCAGGGCATGGCGGCCTTTTGCGGCGCTTGGATGACCCCTAGTTCGCATTAAACACCTCCACCCTACTTCGGTGTGGGGCTCATGTTGGCTATGCCCCAGCCCCTGAAGCATTTAAGCTGATTACTTGCAGCAGATGGGCACTGTAATAGCTCCAGAGCTGCTCTGTAAGGCAACTAAAAGGGTGTGGGCCCTGCAGCACTACTTGTAGTTCGCATTGTGCGTTGGAAGGCACAAAGTAAGCAGACGGGAGAAGTCAAGATAGTGCGCAAGGGCATAGAAGGGAGTGGCTCAAGAAAAGAGAAGTGTAAACAGACAGCAAACTAGGCTGGAGAGAGACATGAGACAAAGAGAACTGAATTATACGAGAGCCTACCAGGGGAAACACAAATTATGCAGTCAAGTTTCCCACATTTGGGGAAATCGCAGGAGCAGCACACCCAGAGTGCAATTGGTGAGCCTTGCCCTGGGAGAAGCACCTTCATGATCATAGTATCTTACCTAGCAGGTAAGAAGGAGTTGGGCTAGAGCTGGGGAGGGTCGCTGCTCGGGCACCCCCCTGTCAAGTGAAGGAGATCCAACTGAGGCAGCATAAGGGAACTCTCGAAAGAAGAACAAGGCTAGCGGAAGATCTGAGACAAAGAAATCTGGCTTTTACCAGAGCTGACCAGAGGAAAGCACAAACACAGTCCCCCACTACCACATATAATGCTATCAAGTTTACCACATTTGGGGAAATAACAGGGGTCAGCATACCCAGAATGCAATGAATGAACCTCACCCTGGGAGAACAATCTTCATGACCATGGTATCTCCTATGCAAAATAAGTATGATTTGGGATAGGGCTGGGGAGGGCCGCTGCTCAGGCACATCTCTGTCAAGTAAAGGAGATTCAACTGAGGCAGCACAAGGGAACTCTCATCTGGGGACAACAACTGCAGGAGGTACACATATTTTCAGATGAACATGGGAGGGCAGAAGGCTGCCTAATACTGAAGCACCCCCAAACAACAAACCAAATGCAACAACTAGTGCAAGCATTCCTGGGGGAAGGCCTGCAGCAGATGGATTTGCATATGGTGATGTCATCCAAGCAGTGGGTCAAAGTTGGCTTCAACCCTTGTCTGCATATGAAAAGAGAAAATTGGCATGCAGGGCATGGCGGCCTTTTGCGGTGCTTGGATGACCCCTAGTTCGCATTAAACACCTCCACCCTCCTTCGGTGTGGGGCTCATGATGGCTATGCCCCAGCCCCTGAAGCATTCAAGCTGATTTCTTGCAGCAGCTGGGCACTGTAACAGCTCCAGAGCTGCTCTGTAAGGCAAGTAAAAGGGTGTGGGCCCTGCAGCACTACCTGTAGTTTGCATTGTGCGTTGGAAGGCACAAAGTAAGCAGACGGGAGAAGTCAGGATAGTGCGCAAGGGCATAGAAGGGAGCAACTCAAGAAAAGAGAAGTGGAAACAGACTGCAAATTAGGCTGGAGAGAGACCTGAGACAAAGAGATCTGAATTATACGAGAGCCGACCAGGTGAAACACAAATTATGCAGTCAAGTGTCCAACATTTGGGGAAACCGCAGGAGTAGCACACCCAGAGTGCAATGGGTGAGCCTTGCCCTGGGAGAAGCACCTTCATGATCATAGTATCTCACCTGGCAGGTAAGTAGGAGCTGGGCTAGAGCTGGGGAGGGTAGCTGCTCGGGCACCCCCCTGTCAAGTGAAGGAGATCCAACTGAGGCAGCACAAGGGAACTCTCGAAAGAAGAACAAGGCTAGAGGAAGATCTGAGACAAAGAAATCTGACTTTTACCAGAGCTGACCAGAGGAAAGCACAAACACAGTCCCTCACTACCACAAATAATGCAGTCCAGTTTCCCACATTTGGGGAAATCACAGGGGTCAGCATACCCAGAATGCAATGAATGAACCTCACCCTGGGAAAACAATCTTCATGACCATGGTATCTCCTATGCAAAATAAGTATGATTTGGGATAGAGCTGGGGAGGGCCGCTGCTCAGGCACATCTCTGTCAAGTAAAGGAGATTCAACTGAGGCAGCACAAGGGAACTCTCATCTGGGGACAACAACTGCAGGGAGAACACATATTTTCAGATGAACATGGGAGGGCAGAAGGCTGCCTAATACTGAAGCACCCCCAAACAACAAACCAAATGCAACAACTAGTACAAGCATTCCTGGGGGAAGGTCTGCAGAAGACGGATTTGCATACAGTGATGTCATCCAAGCAGTGGGCCAAAGTTGGCTGGAACCCTCATCTGCATATGAAAAGAGAAAAGGGGTATGCAGGGAATGGCGGCCTTTTGCGGCGCTTGGATGACCCTTAGTTTGCATTAAACACCCCCACCCTCTTTCGGTGTGGGGCTCATGTTGGCAATGCCCCAGCCCCTGAAGCATTCAAGCTGATTTCTTGCAGCAGCTTGGCACTGTAACAGCTCCAGAGCTGCTCTGTAATGCAAGTAAAAGTTTGTGGGCCCTGCAGCACTACCTGTAGTTTGCATTGTGCATTGGAAGGCACAAAGTAAGCAGACAGGAGGAGAAGTCAGGATAGTGCACAAGGGTATAGAAGGGAGGGGCTCAAAAAAAAAGAAGTGGAAACAGACTGCAAACTAGGCTGAAGAGAGACCTGAGACAAAGAGATCTGAATTATATGAAAGCCGACCAGTGGAAACACAAATTATGCAGTCAAGTTTCCCACATTTGGGGAAATCACAGGGGCAGCACACCCAGAGTGCAATGGGTGAGCCTTGCCCTGGGAGAAGCACCTTCATGATCATAGTATCTCACCTGGCAGGTAAGTAGGATTTGGGCTAGAGCTGGGGAGAGTCGCTGCTTGGGCACCCCCCTGTCAAGTGAAGGAGATCCAACTGAGGCAGCACAAGGGAACTCTCGAAAGAAGAACAAGGCTAGAGGAAGATCTGAGACAAAGAAATCTGACTTTTACCAGAGCTGACCAGAGGAAAGCACAAACACAGTTCCCCACTACCACAAATAATGCAGTCAAGTTTCCCACATTTGGGGAAATCACAGGGGTCAGCATACCCAGAATGCAATGAATGAACCTCACCCTGGGAGAACAATCTTCATGACCATGGTATCTCCTATGCAAAATAAGTATGATTTGGGATAGGGCTGGGGAGGGCCGCTGCTCAGGCACATCTCTGTCAAGTAAAGAAGATTCAACTGAGGCAGCACAAGGGAACTCTCATCTGGGGACAACAACTGCAGGGAGAACACATATTTTCAGATGAACATGGGAGGGCAGAAGGCTGCCTAATACTGAAGCACCCCCAAACAACAAACCAAATGCAACAACTAGTGCAAGCATTCCTGGGGGAAGGCCTGCAGCAGATGGATTTGCATATGGTGATGTCATCCAAGCAGTGGGTCAAAGTTGGCTTCAACCCTCGTCTGCATATGAAAAGAGAAAAGGGGCGTGCAGGGCATGGCGGCCTTTTGCGGCGCTTGGATGACCCCTAGTTCGCATTAAACACCTCCACCCTCCTTCGGTGTGGGGCTCATGTTGGCTATGCCCCAGCCCCTGAAGCATTCAAGCTGATTTCTTGCAGAAGCTTGGCAATGTAACAGCTCCAGAGCTGCTCTGTATGGCAAGTAAAAGGGTGTGGGCCCTGCAGCACTACCTGTAGTTTGCATTGTGCGTTGGAAGGCACAAAGTAAGCAGATGGGAGAAGTCAGGATAGTGCGCAAGGGCATAGAAGGGAGCGGCTCAAGAAAAGAGAAGTGGAAACAGACAGCAAACTAGGCTGGAAAGAGACCTGAGACAAAGAGATCTGAATTATACGAGAGCCGACCAGGGGAAACACAAATTATGCAGTCAAGTGTCCCACATTTGGGGAAATCGCAGGAGCAGCACACCCAGAGTGCAATGGGTGAGCCTTGCCCTGGGAGAAGTACCTTCATGATCATAGTATCTCACCTGGCAGGTAAGTAGGATTTGGGCTAGAGCTGGGGAGGATCGCTGCTCAAGCACCCCCCTGTCAAGTGAAGGAGATCCAACTGAGGCAGCACAAGGGAACTCTCAAAAGAAGAATAAGGCTAGAGGAAGAAATGAGACAAAGAAATCTGACTTTTACCAGAGCTGACCAGAGGAAAGCACAAACACAGTCCCCCACTACTACAAATAATGCAGTCAAGTTTCCCACATTTGGGGAAATCACAGGGGTCAGCATACCCAGAATGCAATGAATGAACCTCACCCTGGGAAAACAATCTTCATGACCATGGTATCTCCTATGCAAGATAAGTATGATTTGGGATAGGGCTGGAGAGGGCCGCTGCTCAGGCACATCTCTGTCAAGTAAAGGAGATTCAACTGAGGCAGCACAAGGGAACTCTCATCTGGGGACAACAACTGCAGGGAGAACACATATTTTCAGATGAACATGGGAGGGCAGAAGGCTGCCTAATACTGAAGCACCCCCAAACAACAAACCAAATGCAACAACTAGTGCAAGCATTCCTGGGGGAAGGCCTGCAGCAGATTGATTTGCATATGGTAATGCCATCCAAGCAGTGGGTCAAAGTTGGCTTTAACCCTCGTCTGCATATGAAAAGAGAAAAGGGGCGTGCAGGGCATGGCGGCCTTTTGCGGCGCTTGGATGACCTCTAGTTCGCATTAAACACCTCCACCCTCTTTCGGTGTGGGGCTCATGTTGGCTATGCCCCAGCCCCTGAAGCATTCAAGCTGATTTCTTGCAGCAGCTGGGCACTGTAACAGCTCCAGAGCTGCTCTGTAAGGCAAGTAAAAGGGTGTGGGCCCTGCAGCACTACCTGTAGTTTGCATTGTGCATTGGAAGGCACAAAGTAAGCAGACGGGAGAAGTCAGGATAGTGCACAAGGGCATAGAAGGGAGCGGCTCAAGAAAAGAGAAGTGGAAACAGACAGCAAACTAGGCTGGAGAGCTCTTCTGTCTATATTTTGCAAACCTGCTCTTGTCCTCTCCAGCTGCTCCATGTAGATTTGACGTCTGGAAAGGTGCATAACCCACTGACAAGCAGGCACACTCCTGCATGAGTTTTCTCTCTCACTAGCTGGATGATACACAATCATTTGCATGTGCTCCACCTCCGACACACCACCCACCCAACCACCCAGTGACCAGAGCCACCCACAAGCCAACTGGCTCCGTGATTTAATTTGCACAGTGTAGTCATCCAGGCAGCATGTCCTTCTCAATGGAAGGATCTCTGGTTCCATGGAATCTTCCACATTGGAATGCTGCGGAACAAAAAGGATTTAAATATTCAGCTTGCTAGCATTCAATGTACCTGCGGCTTGGCTCTAGCACATGGGTCTTCATCCTGTGGCCCTCCAGCTGCTGTGAAACTACACATCCCAGCATGCCCTGCCACAGTTTTGCTATTAAGGTATGCTAAAACTGAGGCAGGGCATGCTGGGATGTGTAGTTCCACAGCAGCTGGAGGGTCGCAGGTTGAAGACCCATGTTCTAGCATGCCTGTTCTATGATGCATGTACCGTGATGTCACAATCAGCTTGGAATGGGGTGTCTAGCAGGCATTTGCTGACAGCCACTTGAGGGAGACACACATCAGGAGATGCAGCATATCGGAGGTCTTCGATGCCTTTCCAGCAAATGCACACCACCTGCTGCTGGTCTGGACACAAAACAATGCCCACAATCGAAGTCCCAAAATGCCCAACTACAGGATTCATGTAAGTAGTGAATTTAGGAATGAATTTAGAAGTAGGAAATTAAGTTAGTTCACAAGTACATTCAAATTCAGATCTAAAGTCTAGGTAGGCCTCACGTCCTGGCAGCCCCCAGCACTTAAAAATGCCTTGATTAGAGGTAGAGAATTAAATGTAGATAAAAAGTAGACACAAAATAAGACTCCACAGAGCAGTTATCAGGTGTCTTTATCAATTGTTGCATTTAAAAAATCAAGCAATTAGGGAACACAATGTTGCAACAATGTAACCCTATTTGCAAAATAGTACTAAATAAGTTTGTCGATGTAAGATATTTGCAAAGGCGCATTTAAAACACGCTGGAAAATGCAACTGAATCTGTTTTTGGAGGCTAGAATAGGAAATGTGCATCGGTCCAACAAGTACTGAAAGCTCTTCTACCATCTTCCTTTTCTGAAAAGCCATTTAATATATGGTTCCCAGATAGGGGACATATCAGATATTGCCTTTCAAAAGCAGCAAATATCATACCACTTCTATTGCCATCAAAGATAAACATTGATTGTTTTCAGATATTGGATTGAAAAAGCAGTCTTTATTGACATAAAGAAGCAAAAAAACATACATAAACATTACACACATAAGTACTGTGTTGCAGCACAGATAAAACACAGTACAAATGCTGTTGGTATAGTACAGTTCAAGAACTACAGCACAGGCCAGCCTACACTATAAATCATGAACTGCACTATACATTTAAACTATACAATAATACAACAGTTAATAAGGCTATGTGTGTGGAGTGTAAGAGGGTGAGGGAATCACAAGCCCGAAGCTTTATTGAAAGACAGACACATATAAAGGGAGGATTAATAAATACAAAGATATCCTTTACCATAGAATGTAGTCCAATCCGGTCTTTCAACTCTTCCACAACTGAAAAACGGATAGTGTTCCCAAGCCTTCCATCCTGGAATATCTTCAGTCTCTCGCCAATGAAGAAAACAATCCCTCCAGCAGACTCTTCAACCACGATACAAGATCACAGCCAAAAGGGCGAGAAGCAACTACACTTGCGTTTATCCAAAATGGCTAAAACTTAGTGAAGGAAAGTGCAGTGCACCAAAACATAAGCTGACACAATCATGGAGAATGCGCCAGCATATATGCTCTTCTATCTATATTTTGCAAACCTGCTCTTGTCCCCTCCAGCTGCTCCATGTAGATTTGACGCCTGGCAAGGTGCATAACCCACTGACAAGCAGGCACACTCCTGCATGAGTTTTCACTCTCACTAGCTGGATGATACACATTCATTTGCATGTGCTCCACCTCCGACACACCGCCCACCCAACCACCCAGTCACCAGAGCCACCCACAAGCCAACTGGCTCCGTGATTTAATTTGCACAGTGCAGTCATCCAGGCAGCATGTCCTTCTCAATGGAATAATCTCTGGTTCCATGGAATCTTCCGCATTGGAATGCTGCGGAACAAAAAGGATTTAAACATTCAGCTTGCTAGCATTCAATGTACCTGCGGCTTGGCTCTAGCACATGGGTCTTCATCCTGTGGCCCTCCAGCTGCTGTGAAACTACACATCCCAGCATGCCCTGCCACAGTTTTGCTATTAAGGTATGCTAAAACTGAGGCAGGGCATGTTGGTATATGTAGTTCCACAGCAGCTGGAGGGTCGCAGGTTGAAGACCCATATTCTAGCATGCCTGTTCTATGATGCATGTTCCGTGATGTCACAATCAGCTTGGAATGGGGTGTCTAGCATGCATTTGCTGACAGCCACTTGAGGGAGACACACATCAGGAGATGCAGCATATCGGAGGTCTTCGATGCCTTTCCAGCAAATGCACACCACCAGCTGCTGGTCTGGACACAAAACAATGCCCACAATTGAAGGCTCAAAATGCCCAACTACAGGATTAATGTAAGTAGTGAATTTAGGAATGAATTTAGAAGTAGGAAATTAAGTTAGTTCACAAGTACTTTCAAATTCAGATCTAAAGTCTAGGTAGGCCTCACGTCCTGGCAGCCCCCAGCATTTAAAAATGCCTTGATTAGAGGTAGGGAATTAAATGTAGATAAGAAGTAGACACAAAATAAGACTCCACAGAGCAATTATCAGGTGTCTTTATCAATTGTTGCATTTAAAAAAATCAAGCAATTAGGGAACACAATGTTGCGACAATGTAACCCTATTTGCAAAATAGTACTAAATAAGTTTGTCGATGTAAGACATTTGCAAAGGCGCAAACAAAACACGCTGGAAAATGCAACTGAATCTGTTTTTGGAGGTTAGAATAGATGCAGGATCAAGTAGCTCAATGGGTAGGGTATTTGATTAGAATTCAACAGGTTATAGGTTTGAATCCTGGGTATGATAGTTTGAGGTGTTATTTAATAAAGTATGTTTATATATTAGTCACACATGGCTTACTTGTACAAATGGCATGTCACCAGTTAGTGCTGACTGCTGATATGCCATTTGCACAAACACGCCATGTGTGACTGTATATGCATTTAAGGAGTGCACCCCGGCAATACCACAAACCATTGAGTGTCAAGTATACTAGATATATCTTCATATCTCATGTGCTTTCTCTGAGACCAATCTTGTTATGCCCCTTCCCCACAAGGCATGCGCCTTTTGTCCATATTGCAATAATGGGGAGGGGGGCATATAATTATCTGTCACAGGGCACCAAAAAGTCTAGTTATGGCTCTGGTATGCATTATGTAATCTGGCAGACCATATCTCCAACACTGGCTGGTTGGAATAGAAATCCGGTTATCTATGTGAGCAAATGACCATCAACGATTTACTCTCAAACACTAGAAAATGGACAAAAATGGTCCCCTAAACAAATTGGTTAAATTTTGGGTTTAACCAATTTGTGTAATGACCATTTTTGACCACTTTTCTAGTGTTTGGGAGCAAATGGTTAATTGACATTTGCTCCTATACATTACCAGATTTTCATTCCATCCATCCAGACTGGATAGATAGCCTGACAGATAATTGTGTAGTGTACGCCCAGGATAACTGTCAGTTGTGCTTTCTTTTATGACGGCACATAAATGGGTGGGCAGATCCAGAGCAAGCACTGCCCCCACTCATGCATAGTTGTCAACTGATGTGAAGTTCCAGGGGGCAATCTCAGTTATAAAGAAAAGTATCTGGAAATTGTCCCTAGTTTAAAAAAAAATAAAAAAAAATTGATCAACTCCATTTATTTAGTATGATATCCAAGGTGATAGGATGCCGGCAGTCAGAACAACTATACCATACCCAGGATTCAAACCTATAACTACCATACCCAGGATTCAAACCTATAACCTGTTGAATTCTAATCAAACACCCTACCTATTGAGCTATTTGATCCTGCATAAAAATTGTGAACATTATATGAAGCTATTGGTACTTTGCAAAAAAAAAGTATCAGCATTACAACGCAGCAGATCCATGCAGTTTGCAGCCACACACTACATGTATCTGCTCAGCCACAATGCTGATTATTTCTTCACAAAGTACAAGGTGAGCTCCAAACAGAATTCTCTAGCTTAGAATTATGCCAAACCTAGAAGTCGGGCCCCCCACCCTGGGATCCCCCAGAGGGAGGCCTGCACCGTCATGCGGCAGGCTTGTCCGTTTTGGAAGCAGGCTGATGGGCAGCCCAGGCTTGCTTCAGTCTGGGCTTGGCAGGTCTGGAAGCATGAGCTTGCTTTGGGTATGCCTGACCTTGGGTACGCTTTACCTTGAGGATGAAAGGGCCAAGGGAAAGTACTTTTAGCCTTCTGCGTGGTAGGAGTCATACTAGGTAGGCAAGCTGTTTTAGCAGTAGCCAGATCAGCTACAATCTTATTGAGGTCTTCTCCAAAGAGAGTGTCTCCCTTGAAAGGAAGCACCTCCAGGGTTTTCTTGGAATCCATATCCACCGACCAGGATCTCAACCAGCTGTATAAAGTATTACCTTGGAACTGGCTCTCCACTCCCCATTATCTGGTTATCATGGCTTCCTCCGCCAGTGTCCAGACTCGCTTGCTGAAGCTCGGCCACTTCTTCCTAGCAGCAGGCTCCTGGATCACTGGGCAGCAGAGGTGCTTGGGAGCCGGAAGGGGGCGGAGCAATCAGGCAGGCAGTTGCAGTGCTGCCCAGCTATCTGTTGTGTGAGAAGAAGCAGGGGCACCCCACCGCTGGCAGTGCTGCAGCTAGCGGTGGTGGCAGCGGCGAGGCTGCTGGGCTGGGTCTTTAAAAAGGTGGAAAGAAGGGTGTTACGGCATGGAATGTAAAAACTGCGAGACCCTGCTGGTAGCGCCTTTGTCTATTTAGTAGGAAGGGCACGTAACAGCCGGAGGGCAATGGAGGAAACCCCTTTAGGGCTGGAGCCCGGCGGCAACTGACTCCGTTGTCTCTGGCAGTTCCGCCCCTGGACTAGAGGAATGGTCAAGAACATGGCAACATTTAATGCCAAAAAATGCAAAATCATACACGTCTCAAAAATACAAAGGCTAACTATAATATTAAGGGCATTATAATGGCAAGAGGAAAGCTATCTAAGTATTACTATTTCAGGTGAGCAATGTAACAAAGCAATAGGAAAGGCAAGTCAGATGCTTGTTTGCATAGGTAAAGAACCAGTAGCAGAAAAAAGTAATACAGGTTGAGTATCCCATATCCAAATATTCCGAAATACGGAATATTCCGAAATACGGACTTTTTTGAGTGAGACTGAGATAGTGAAACCTTTGTTTTTTGATGGCTCAGTGTACACAAACTTTGTTTAATACTCAAAGTTATTAAAAATATTGTATTAAATGAACTTCAGACTGTGTGTATAAGGTGTATATGACACATAAATGAATTCTGTGAATGTACACACACTTTGTTTAATGCACAAAGTTATAAAAAATATTGGCTAAAATGACCTTCAGGCTGTGTGTATATGGTATATATGAAACATAAATGCATTCTGTGCTTAGATTTAGGTCCCATCACCATAATATCTCGTTATGGTATGCAATTATTCCAAAATACAGAAAAATCCGATATCCAAAATTCCTCTGGTCCCAAGCATTTTGGATAAGGGATACTCAACCTGTAATGCCACTGTATAGGTCCTTGGTAGAGCCACATTTAGAATCCTGTGTTCAGTTCCAGAAGCCATATCTCAAGCGCCTTGAGTCCTGTTGGAGAAAGAGCACTATATAAATAAATAGTATCAAAATTTGTTTCACGGCACCCCTAGGCCAAAGTTTTTTTTATTGAGAAATTCAGAAAAATATATAAAATTAAGTAAATTGTGTTTATAGTAGAGATGAGCGCCTGAAATTTTTCGGGTTTTGTGTTTTGGTTTTGGGTTCGGTTCCGCGGCCGTGTTTTGGGTTCGACCGCGTTTTGGCAAAACCTCACCGAATTTTTTTTGTCGGATTCGGGTGTGTTTTGGATTCGGGTGTTTTTTTCAAAAAACACTAAAAAACAGCTTAAATCATAGAATTTGGGGGTCATTTTGATCCCAAAGTATTATTAACCTCAAAAACCATAATTTACACTCATTTTCAGTCTATTCTGAATACCTCACACCTCACAATATTATTTTTAGTCCTAAAATTTGCACAGAGGTCGCTGTGTGAGTAAGATAAGCGACCCTAGTGGCCGACACAAACACCGGGCCCATCTAGGAGTGGCACTGCAGTGTCACGCAGGATGTCCCTTCCAAAAAACCCTCCCCAAACAGCACATGACGCAAAGAAAAAAAGAGGCGCAATGAGGTAGCTGTGTGAGTAAGATTAGCGACCCTAGTGGCCGACACAAACACCGGGCCCATCTAGGAGTGGCACTGCAGTGTCACGCAGGATGGCCCTTCCAAAAAACCCTCCCCAAACAGCACATGACGCAAAGAAAAAAAGAGGCGCAATGAGGTAGCTGTGTGAGTAAGATTAGCGACCCTAGTGGCCGACACAAACACCGGGCCCATCTAGGAGTGGCACTGCAGTGTCACGCAGGATGTCCCTTCCAAAAAACCCTCCCCAAACAGCACATGACGCAAAGAAAAAAAGAGGCGCAATGAGGTAGCTGTGTGAGTAAGATTAGCGACCCTAGTGGCCGACACAAACACCGGGCCCATCTAGGAGTGGCACTGCAGTGTCACGCAGGATGTCCCTTCCAAAAAACCCTCCCCAAACAGCACATGACGCAAAGAAAAAAAGAGGCGCAATGAGGTAGCTGTGTGAGTAAGATTAGCGACCCTAGTGGCCGACACAAACACCGGGCCCATCTAGGAGTGGCACTGCAGTGTCACGCAGGATGTCCCTTCCAAAAAACCCTCCCCAAACAGCACATGACGCAAAGAAAAAAAGAGGCGCAATGAGGTAGCTGTGTGAGTAAGATTAGCGACCCTAGTGGCCGACACAAACACCGGGCCCATCTAGGAGTGGCACTGCAGTGTCACGCAGGATGTCCCTTCCAAAAAACCCTCCCCAAACAGCACATGACGCAAAGAAAAAAAGAGGCGCAATGAGGTAGCTGTGTGAGTAAGATTAGCGACCCTAGTGGCCGACACAAACACCGGGCCCATCTAGGAGTGGCACTGCAGTGTCACGCAGGATGTCCCTTCCAAAAAACCCTCCCCAAACAGCACATGACGCAAAGAAAAAAAGAGGCGCAATGAGGTAGCTGTGTGAGTAAGATTAGCGACCCTAGTGGCCGACACAAACACCGGGCCCATCTAGGAGTGGCACTGCAGTGTCACGCAGGATGTCCCTTCCAAAAAACCCTCCCCAAACAGCACATGACGCAAAGAAAAAAAGAGGCGCAATGAGGTAGCTGTGTGAGTAAGATTAGCGACCCTAGTGGCCGACACAAACACCGGGCCCATCTAGGAGTGGCACTGCAGTGTCACGCAGGATGTCCCTTCCAAAAAACCCTCCCCAAACAGCACATGACGCAAAGAAAAAAAGAGGCGCAATGAGGTAGCTGACTGTGTGAGTAAGATTAGCGACCCTAGTGGCCGACACAAACACCGGGCCCATCTAGGAGTGGCACTGCAGTGTCACGCAGGATGTCCCTTCCAAAAAAACCCTCCCCAATCAGCACATGATGCAAAGAAAAAGAAAAGAAAAAAGAGGTGCAAGATGGAATTGTCCTTGGGCCCTCCCACCCACCCTTATGTTGTATAAACAAAACAGGACATGCACACTTTAACCAACCCATCATTTCAGTGACAGGGTCTGCCACACGACTGTGACTGATATGACGGGTTGGTTTGGACCCCCCCCAAAAAAGAAGCAATTAATCTCTCCTTGCACAAACTGGCTCTACAGAGGCAAGATGTCCACCTCATCTTCACCCTCCGATATATCACCGTGTACATCCCCCTCCTCACAGATTATCAATTCGTCCCCACTGGAATCCACCATCTCAGCTCCCTGTGTACTTTGTGGAGGCAATTGCTGCTGGTCAATGTCTCCGCGGAGGAATTGATTATAATTCATTTTAATGAACATCATCTTCTCCACATTTTCTGGATGTAACCTCGTACGCCGATTGCTGACAAGGTGAGCGGCGGCACTAAACACTCTTTCGGAGTACACACTTGTGGGAGGGCAACTTAGGTAGAATAAAGCCAGTTTGTGCAAGGGCCTCCAAATTGCCTCTTTTTCCTGCCAGTATAAGTACGGACTGTGTGACGTGCCTACTTGGATGCGGTCACTCATATAATCCTCCACCATTCTATCAATGTTGAGAGAATCATATGCAGTGACAGTAGACGACATGTCCGTAATCGTTGTCAGGTCCTTCAGTCCGGACCAGATGTCAGCATCAGCAGTCGCTCCAGACTGCCCTGCATCACCGCCAGCGGGTGGGCTCGGAATTCTGAGCCTTTTCCTCGCACCCCCAGTTGCGGGAGAATGTGAAGGAGGAGATGTTGACAGGTCGCGTTCCGCTTGACTTGACAATTTTGTCACCAGCAGGTCTTTCAACCCCAGCAGACCTGTGTCTGCCGGAAAGAGAGATCCAAGGTAGGCTTTAAATCTAGGATCGAGCACGGTGGCCAAAATGTAGTGCTCTGATTTCAACAGATTGACCACCCGTGAATCCTTGTTAAGCGAATTAAGGGCTGCATCCACAAGTCCCACATGCCTAGCGGAATCGCTCCCTTTTAGCTCCTTCTTCAATGCCTCCAGCTTCTTCTGCAAAAGCCTGATGAGGGGAATGACCTGACTCAGGCTGGCAGTGTCTGAACTGACTTCACGTGTGGCAAGTTCAAAGGGCATCAGAACCTTGCACAACGTTGAAATCATTCTCCACTGCACTTGAGACAGGTGCATTCCATCTCCTATATCGTGCTCAATTGTATAGGCTTGAATGGCCTTTTGCTGCTCCTCCAACCTCTGAAGCATATAGAGGGTTGAATTCCACCTCGTTACCACTTCTTGCTTCAGATGATGGCAGGGCAGGTTCAGTAGTTTTTGGTGGTGCTCCAGTCTTCTGTACGTGGTGCCTGTACGCCGAAAGTGTCCCGCAATTTTTCTGGCCACCGACAGCATCTCTTGCACGCCCCTGTCGTTTTTTAAAAAATTCTGCACCACCAAATTCAAGGTATGTGCAAAACATGGGACGTGCTGGAATTTGCCCATATTTAATGCACACACAATATTGCTGGCGTTGTCCGATGCCACAAATCCACAGGAGAGTCCAATTGGGGTAAGCCATTCCGCGATGATCTTCCTCAGTTGCCGTAAGAGGTTTTCAGCTGTGTGCGTATTCTGGAAAGCGGTGATACAAAGCGTAGCCTGCCTAGGAAAGAGTTGGCGTTTGCGAGATGCTGCTACTGGTGCCGCCGCTGCTGTTCTTGCGGCGGGAGTCCATACATCTACCCAGTGGGCTGTCACAGTCATATAGTCCTGACCCTGCCCTGCTCCACTTGTCCACATGTCCGTGGTTAAGTGGACATTGGGTACAACTGCATTTTTTAGGACACTGGTGAGTCTTTTTCTGACGTCCGTGTACATTCTCGGTATCGCCTGCCTAGAGAAGTGGAACCTAGATGGTATTTGGTAACGGGGGCACACTGCCTCAATAAATTGTCTAGTTCCCTGTGAACTAACGGCGGATACCGGACGCACGTCTAACACCAACATAGTTGTCAAGGACTCAGTTATCCGCTTTGCAGTAGGATGACTGCTGTGATATTTCATCTTCCTCGCAAAGGACTGTTGAACAGTCAATTGCTTACTGGAAGTAGTACAAGTGGGCTTACGACTTCCCCTCTGGGATGACCATCGACTCCCAGCGGCAACAACAGCAGCGCCAGCAGCAGTAGGCGTTACACGCAAGGATGCATCGGAGGAATCCCAGGCAGGAGAGGACTCGTCAGAATTGCCAGTGACATGGCCTGCAGGACTATTGGCATTCCTGGGGAAGGAGGAAATTGACACTGAGGGAGTTGGTGGGGTGGTTTGCGTGAGCTTGGTTACAAGAGGAAGGGATTTACTGGTCAGTGGACTGCTTCCGCTGTCACCCAAAGTTTTTGAACTTGTCACTGACTTATTATGAATGCGCTGCAGGTGACGTATAAGGGAGGATGTTCCGAGGTGGTTAACGTCCTTACCCCTACTTATTACAGCTTGACAAAGGGAACACACGGCTTGACACCTGTTGTCCGCATTTCTGGTGAAATACCTCCACACCGAAGAGCTGATTTTTTTGGTATTTTCACCTGGCATGTCAACGGCCATATTCCTCCCACGGACAACAGGTGTCTCCCCGGGTGCCTGACTTAAACAAACCACCTCACCATCAGAATCCTCCTGGTCAATTTCCTCCCCAGCGCCAGCAACACCCATATCCTCCTCATCCTGGTGTACTTCAACACTGACATCTTCAATCTGACTATCAGGAACTGGACTGCGGGTGCTCCTTCCAGCACTTGCAGGGGGCGTGCAAATGGTGGAAGGCGCATGCTCTTCACGTCCAGTGTTGGGAAGGTCAGGCATCGCAACCGACACAATTGGACTCTCCTTGTGGATTTGGGATTTCAAAGAACGCACAGTTCTTTGCGGTGCTTTTGCCAGCTTGAGTCTTTTCAGTTTTCTAGCGAGAGGCTGAGTGCTTCCATCCTCATGTGAAGCTGAACCACTAGCCATGAACATAGGCCAGGGCCTCAGCCGTTCCTTGCCACTCCGTGTGGTAAATGGCATATTGGCAAGTTTACGCTTCTCCTCCGACAATTTTATTTTAGGTTTTGGAGTCCTTTTTTTACTGATATTTGGTGTTTTGGTTTTGACATGCTCTGTACTATGCCATTGGGCATCGGCCTTGGCAGACGACGTTGCTGGCATTTCATCGTCTCGGCCATGACTAGTGGCAGCAGCTTCAGCACGAGGTGGAAGTGGATCTTGATCTTTCCCTAATTTTGGAACCTCAACATTTTTGTTCTCCATATTTTAATAGGCACAACTAAAAGGCACCTCAGGTAAACAATGGAGATGGATGGATTGGATACTAGTATACAATTATGGACGGGCTGCCGAGTGCCGACACAGAGGTAGCCACAGCCGTGAACTACCGCACTGTACTGTGTCTGCTGCTAATATATAGACTGGTTGATAAAGAGATAGTATACTCGTAACTAGTATGTATGTATAAAGAAAGAAAAAAAAACCACGGTTAGGTGGTATATACAATTATGGACGGGCTGCCGAGTGCCGACACAGAGGTAGCCACAGCCGTGAACTACCGCACTGTACTGTGTCTGCTGCTAATATATAGACTGGTTGATAAAGAGATAGTATACTCGTAACTAGTATGTATGTATAAAGAAAGAAAAAAAAACCACGGTTAGGTGGTATATACAATTATGGACGGGCTGCCGAGTGCCGACACAGAGGTAGCCACAGCCGTGAACTACTGCACTGTACTGTGTCTGCTGCTAATATATAGACTGGTTGATAAAGAGATAGTATACTCGTAACTAGTATGTATGTATAAAGAAAGAAAAAAAAACCACGGTTAGGTGGTATATACAATTATGGACGGGCTGCCGAGTGCCGACACAGAGGTAGCCACAGCCGTGAACTACCGCACTGTACTGTGTCTGCTGCTAATATATAGACTGGTTGATAAAGAGATAGTATACTCGTAACTAGTATGTATGTATAAAGAAAGAAAAAAAAACCACGGTTAGGTGGTATATACAATTATGGACGGGCTGCCGAGTGCCGACACAGAGGTAGCCACAGCCGTGAACTACCGCACTGTACTGTGTCTGCTGCTAATATAGACTGGTTGATAAAGAGATAGTATACTACTAATATTATATACTGGTGGTCAGGTCACTGGTCACTAGTCACACTGGCAGTGGCACTCCTGCAGCAAAAGTGTGCACTGTTTAATTTTAATATAATATTATGTACTCCTGGCTCCTGCTATAACCTATAACTGGCACTGCAGTAGTGCTCCCCAGTCTCCCCCACAATTATAAGCTGTGTGAGCTGAGCAGTCAGACAGATATATAATATATATATATAGATGATGCAGCACACTGGCCTGAGCCTGAGCAGTGCACACAGATATGGTATGTGACTGACTGAGTCACTGTGTGTATCGCTTTTTTCAGGCAGAGAACGGATATATTAAATAAACTGCACTGTGTGTCTGGTGGTCACTCACTATATAATATATTATGTACTCCTGGCTCCTGCTATAACCTATAACTGGCACTGCAGTAGTGCTCCCCAGTCTCCCCCACAATTATAAGCTGTGTGAGCTGAGCAGTCAGACAGATATATATAATATTATATATAGATAATAGATGATGCAGCACACTGGCCTGAGCCTGAGCAGTGCACACAGATATGGTATGTGACTGAGTCACTGTGTGCTGTGTATCGCTTTTTTCAGGCAGAGAACGGATTATAAATAAAAGTGGTGGTCACTGGTCACTATCAGCAAAACTCTGCACTGTACACTACTGAGTACTCCTAATGCTCCCCAAAATTAGTAAATCAAGTGTCTCTCTAATCTATTCTAATTCTAAACGGAGAGGACGCCAGCCACGTCCTCTCCCTATCAATCTCAATGCACGTGTGAAAATGGCGGCGACGCGGGCTCTTTATATAGAATCCGAGTCTCGCGATAGAATCCGAGCCTCGCGAGAATCCAACAGCGTCATGATGACGTTCGGGCGCGCTCGGGTTAACCGAGCAAGGCGGGAAGATCCGAGTCGCTCGGACCCGTGAAAAAAAACATGAAGTTCTGGCGGGTTCGGATTCAGAGAAACCGAACCCGCTCATCTCTAGTTTATAGCATGTCATCCTCAGGTTCAGTTATGTTGTGAGGGAATGGTTTTGCCAATTTAATAAAGTATAAATAATTTTAATTGGTCCTGGACCACCAAACTATGCTACCAGTGCAAGAACCCCAGTTTGGAAACTACTGCCATAAAATAAACCTTTTTTGTTTTTTTTAAACTACATGTAATACACCTTAGATCTCAGTTCCTAAAAGGTTTTAAACCCTTGCATACAGTAAACTACACATATTTAAAAATCCTACACCGGGCACAAGTGCTCACGGGCCAATTTCATGGCAGTCTCGGATAGGAGGGCATTGTGGATTCACCAAGGGAATGCTGATGCTGACTCCAAGAAGCCTCTTCAAGATCGCAGGAGCAGAGTCCTCTGCTTCTGCCAAATCCACTGCATGACGCTGGAGCTCTCTTGCAGGAGCCCACACCAGTGGGGGGCACCAGGGGCGGAACTACTGGCAGGGCAGGCAGTGCATTGCACTGGGGCCCCGCCGCACTCAAGGGCCCACAGCCGCCGGCATTACAATGAGTCACAATGACTCATTGTATCATGCCGCAGCCGCACACCAGCGCTCCCGTCGGGTCTGCGTCCTGCGACTCCCGCCGCCCGCCCGTCGTAACGAACAGATCAGGCCAGGGCACTACGGGCAGCAGCCGCAGCACCAGACACGCTGCCGCCTCTGTAACACACGAAGAGGGAGGAGGGTCGCTTGGAGATGAGAGGAGCAGCGGCACGGGGGGGAGGAGGAGACGGGAGGTGAAGGAAGGAGCCGCAGCAGCGCTTTGTTACTGGTGGAGGCGCTGCTGCTGCTGCCCCTCTGCTTCACTATAGGCTGTCTTCCGAGAACAGCCTATAGTGAAGCAGAGGGGCAGCAGCAGCAGCGCCTCCTCCAATAACACAGCGCTGCTGCGGCTCCCTCCTCCACCTCCCTTCTCCTCCTTCTCTACTGCCCGGGAATCGTCAAGCTGCACGAGGAGCCTGAGCCAGCGGAGAGGGTAAGTATAATTCTTCTTTCTTTCTTTCTTTCTTTCTTTCTTTCTTTCTTTCTTTCTTTCTTTCTTTCTTTCTTTCTTTCTTTCTTTCTTTCTTTCTTTCTTTCTTCGTTGGGACTGCCTGCCGCTATGTGTAAAAAGGGGAAATCTGCCTGCCGCTATGTGTAAAAAGGGGGAATCTGCCTGCCGCTATGTGTAAAAAGGGGGAATCTGCCTGCCGCTATGTGTAAAAAGGGGGAATCTGCCTGCAGCTATGTGTAAAAGGGGGGAATCTGCCTGCAGCTATGTGTTAAAAGGGGGAATCTGCCTGCAGCTATGTGTAAAAAGGGGGACTGCCTGCCGCAATGTGTAAAAAGGGGGAATCTGCCTGCCGCTATGTGTAAAAAGGGGGAATCTGCCTGCAGCTATGTGTAAAAAGGGGGACTGCCTGCCGCAATGTGTAAAAAGGGGGAATCTGCCTGCCGCAATGTGTAAAAAGGGGGAAGCTGCTTGCCGCAATGTGTAAAAAGGGGGAATCTGCTTGCCGCAATGTGTAACAAGGGGGAATCTGCCTGCCGTAATGTGTAACAAGGGGGATGCTGTCTGCCGTAATGTGTAACAAGGGCACGCTGTCTGCCATAATGTGTAACAAGGGCAAGCTGTCTGCTGTAATGTGTAACAAGGGCAAGCTGTCTGCTGTAATGTGTAAAAAGTGTACGATGTCTGCCATTATGTGTAACAAGGGCAGGCTGACTGCTGTTATGTGAAAAAAGTGTACGCTGTCTGCCGCTATGTTTAACAAGGGCAGGCTGTCTGCCGTTATGTGTAAAAAGTGTACGCTGTCTGCCGCTATGTTTAACAAGGGCAGGCTGTCTGCCGTTATGTGAAAAAAATGTACGCTGTCTGCCGCTATGTGTAACAAGGGCACGCTGTCTGCCGTTGTGTAAAAAAGGGTGATGCTGTCTGCCGTAATGTGTAAAAAGGGGACGCTGTCTGCTGTAATGTGTAAAAAGAGGACGCTGTCTGCTGTAATGTGTAAAAAGAGGAATCTGTCCGCCATAAGGTGTAAAAGGGTCTCTACCTGGTGTAGTGGTGCTACTGTGCGGCGTAATTTGAATAATGGAGACTACTGTGCACCGTTTTATGAATTGGTATTATTTTGTGGCCACACCCCTTAACCACGAAGCCACGCCACTATGTTTTTTTGCGCGCGCCTACGGCGCGCACTGCCCCTGTTTTGCATGCAGGGGTGGGGCTCCAATGCCGTTTCTTGCACACACTGCTAAAATGTCTAGTTACGGCACTGTTGCTAGGTATCCACTTCCCTGAGCAGGCCCCCCTCACCAGATCCTCTCCAGGAGTGAGGGGGTGGACTTGGATGGGATGGGATGGGGGGGGGGCCCAAGCCATTTTGTCGCACATGGGCCCACTGCTCGCTAGTTCCGCCACTGGGGGGCACGTCTAAAACTCTTCAGACAGTTCTGGATTCATTCGGACCTGGACTCGTGGGTTTTACAAATAGTGTCCCAAGGGTACAAACTGGGGTTTCAAGAAGTTCCCCCTCACCAATTGTTCAAATCAGCCTTAGTCAGCAGGGAGAAGGTTTTTATTCAAGCCTCTTCGTGGTCCCGAAGCCGGACGGCTCAGTCAGACCAATCTTAAATCTGAAATCCCTTAATTTCTACCTAAAGAAATTCAATTTCAAGATGGAATCTCTCAGGGTAGTGATCTCCAGTCCGGGGGATAAAGGAGATTTCATGGTTTTGGTAGACATAAAGGATGCCTACTTACATGTTCCCATTTAGCCACTGCATCAAGCTACCTGAGGTTTGCAATTCAGGATTGTCATTACCAATTTCAGACGTTGCCGTTTGGTCTGTCCACGGCTCCGAGGATTTTCACCAGGGTGATGGCGGAAATGATGGTTCTCCTTCGCAAGCAAGGAGTCACAATTATCCCGTACTTGGATGATCTCCTGATAAAGGACGCGATCCCGGTACCAGCTGGTGCAAAACATCTACTCTCCCTGACAGTTCTTTAACAACATGGTTGGCTCCTAAACTTGCCAAAATCGCAGTTGGTCCTAATGATGCGGTTGTTGTTTTTGGGAGTGATACTGGACACAGAAGAGGTTTTCTTCTAGTGGAATGGCTCTGGAGATCCAGAGTCTGGTCAAACAAATTCTGAAACCAGCAAGAGTGTTAATCCATCAATGCATTCGGTTGCTGGGGAAGATGGTTGCGGCCTACGAGGCCATTCAGTTTGGCAGGCTCCATGCCAGAGTGTTCCAGTGGGACCTGTTGGACAAGTGGTCCGGATCCCACCTACACATGCACCGGAGGATAATCCTGTCTTCCAAGACAAGAATCTCACTCCATTGGTGGCTGCACAGTTCTCACCACCTAGAGGGGCGATGGTTTGGGATCCAGGACGGGATCCTAGGGACCACGGATGCAACCCTCTGAGGCTGGGGAGCAGTCACACAGGGGGAAACATCCAAGGAAGATGGTCAAGTCAGGAAAGTTGTCTCCACATAAATGTTCTGGAGTTAAGGGCCATTTAATAACTGCAGACACAGTACGCACTGGGACGGGTGCCCAGCATCCTCTACGGAATAAGAGAAAAGGATTTACCAGTAGGTATTAAAATCCTATTTTCTCTAAAGTCCTAGAGGATGCTGGGGACTCCGTAAGGACCATGGGGATAGACGGGCTCCGCAGGAGACATGGGCACTTTAAGAAAGACTTTAGTTCTGGGTGTGCACTGGCTCCTCCCTCTATGCCCCTCCTCCAGACCTCAGTTTGATACTGTGCCCAGTGGAGACTGGGTGCTTTTCAGGAGCTCTCCTGAGCTTTCTGACAGAAAGTATTTTGTTAGGTTTTTAATTTTCAGGGAGCACTGCTGGCAACAGACTCCCTCATCGAGGGACTGAGGGGAGAGAAGCAGCCCTACTCTCTGAGTTGCAAGGTCCTGCTTCTTAGGCTACTGGACACCATTAGCTCCAGAGGGATTGGTACGCAGGATCTCACCCTCGCCGTCCGTCCCAGAGCCGCGCCGCCGTCCCCCTCGCAGAGCCGGAAGATAGAAGCCGGGTGAGTATGAGAAGAAAAGAAGACTTCAGAGGCGGCAGAAGACTTCATGATCTTCACTGAGGTAACGCACAGCACTGCAGCTGTGTGCCTTTGCTCCCATACACCTCACATACTCCGGTCACTGTAAGGGTGCAGGGCGCAGGGGGGGCGCCCTGGGCAGCAATATAAACCTCTTTCGCAAAAATATAACATATATACAGCTGGGCACTGTATAAACGTATGAGCCCCCACCAATTTTACAGTTTAAGCGGGACAGAAGCCCGCCTCCGAGGGGGCGGGGCTTCTCCCTCAGCACTCACCAGCGCCATTTTTTCTCCACAGCACCGCTGAGAGGAAGCTCCCCGGACTCTACCCTGCTTATACCACGTTAGACAAGAGGGTTGAAAAGAGGGGGGGGGGCACATAATTCGCAAATTACATACAGCAGCACTACTGGGCAAACATTAAGTTACTGTTTTATTCCTGGGTTATATAGCGCTGGGGTGTGTGCTGGCATACTCCCTCTCTGTCTCTCCAAAGGGCCTTGTGGGGAAACTGTCTTCAGAAAAAGCATTCCCTGTGTGTGTGGTGTGTCGGTACACGTGTGTCGACATGTCTGAGGAAGAAGGCTATATTAGAGAGGAGCGGGAGCAAATGAATGTGGTTTCTCCGCCGACAGCTGATTGGATGGATATGTGGAATGTTTTAAATGCTAGTGTAAACTCATTGCACAAAAGATTAGACAAGGCAGAAGCTTTGGGACAGTCAGGGTCTCAACCCATGCCTGATCCTATGTTGCAGGAACTGTCAGGGTCTCATAAGCGCCCACTATCCCAGTTTGTTGACACAGATACCGACACGGATTCTGACTCCAGTGTCGATTACGATGATGCAAAGTTACAGCCAAAATTGGCAAAATCCATTCGATTTATGATTATGGCAATAAAAGATGTTTTGCACATCACAGAGTAACCCCCTGTCGCTGACAAGAGGGTACATATGTACAAGGGAAAGAAGCCTGAGGTAACCTTTCCCCCCTCACACGAGCTGAACGAGTTATGTAAAAAAGCTTGGAAATCTCCAGATAAAAGACTGCAGATTTCCAAAAGGATTCTTATGGCGTATCCTTTCCCATCAACGGATAGGTTACTATGGGAATCCTCCCCTAGGGTGGACAAAGCATTAACACGCTTATCCAAGAAGGTAGCCCTCCCATCCCAGGATACGGCTACCCTCAAAGAGTGTGCTGACCGCAAACAGGAGATTACCCTGAAGTCCATTTATACACATTCAGGTACCTTACTCAGACCGGCAATTGCGTCGACCTGGGTGTGTAGTGCTGTAGCGGCATGGACAAATGCCTTATCTGAGGGGATGGATAGCCTAGACAAGGATACTATTTTATTGACCCTGGGGCATATAAGAGATGCTGTCCTATATATGTGTGTATGCAAACTACCGGTGGTGCTGCAGTGCCCACACCCTTTTACTTGTCTTGTAGAGCAGCTCTGAAGCTGTTACAGTGCCCAGCTGCTGCAAGAAATCAGCTTGAATGCTTCAGGGGCTTGGGCATGGCCAACATGAGCCCCACACCGAAGGAGGGTGGGGGTGTTTAATGCAAACTTGGGGTTATCCAAGCGCCGCAAAAGACCGCCATGCCCCTTTTCTCTTTTCATATACAGATGAGGGTTCAAGCCAACTTTGGCCCACTGCTTGGATGACATCACTGAATGCAAATCCGTCTGCTGCAGACCTTCCCCCAGGAATGCTTGCAATAGTTGTTGCATATGGTTTAATGTCTGAGGGTGCTTCAGTATTAGGCAGCCTTCCGCCCTCCCATGTTCATCTGAAAAGATGTGGTATCCCTGCAGTTGTTGTCCCCAGACGAGAGCTCCCTTGTGCTTCCTCAGTTAAATCTCCTTAACTTGACGAGGGTGTGCCCGAGCAGCCGCCCTCCCCAGCCCTTTCCCAACACATACTTATCTTGCATATGAGATCTCTTGATCATGAAGATAGTTCTCACAGGTTGAGGTTCATCCTGGCCCCGCTCCCCGCTGGAGAGCGCTGATGGGGACAGCAGCGGGGCTTCAGCAGCAGGGTGAGTATGTGTGGCGAGAGACCTCCCTTCCCATGTGCAGGCCTGCAGAGTGTGCCGCGCAGGATGGGGCATGTGACACTCTCCCTCCCTGGGGCTCTTCCAGATGTAGCTCCTCAGCAGTATTTTTCCCGGGCTGCGCGGCGCTCTCCCCGACTGGCATCTGCCCTGGAACACTGCCTTCCTCAACGCAACATCAGCAGGGGGCCCGGGCCTCATCACCATCCCAGGTCTTTCTCATGTATGTATCATGTATGTGTGTGTGATATATGTATGAATCATATATGTTTGTGATATATATATATATGTATCTATCTATCTATCTATCTATCTATCTATCTATCGTATGTGTGTGTATATATGTATCTATCATGTATGTATGTATGTATGTATGTATGTATGTATGTATCTATCTTGTATGTATGTGTTCTATCTATCTATCTATCTATCTATCTATCTATCTATCGTGTGTGTGATATATGTATGTATCTATCATGTATGTGTTATATGTATGTATCACACCTTCCTCTATACATATACATACATACATACATACATACACACACCTATATCTGTACGTACACTGACATACACACACCAACATCTATACATAAACACGCTGACCCCTAAACGTACACCAACGTACCCACATGTGAATCTATACATACATGTGCTGACACCTGGACATACACTGATGTACCCACACCTAACATCTATACATACACATGCTAACAACTGGACGTATACAGACGTACCCACATTTGCATCCATGCATATATAGATGTAGGTGTGTGTACATCAGTGTACGTCCAGGTGTCAACGCGTGTATGTATAGATGCAGGTGTGGGTACGTCTGTGTATGTCCAGGTGTCAGAATGTGTATGTATAGATGCAGGTGTGGGAACGTCAGTGTAGGTTCAGGTGTCAGCGCGTGTATGTATAGATGCAGGTGCTTGTATGTCCAGATGTCAGTGCATGTATGTATAGATGCAAGTGTGGGTACGTCGGTGTATGTCCATTTGTCAGCGCGTGTATATATAGATGCAGGTGCTTGTATGTTGGTGTATGTCCAGGTGTCAGCATGTGTATGTATAGATGCTGGTGTGGGAATGTTGGTGTATGTCCAGGTGTCAGGGCGTGTATGTATGGATATTAGGTGTGGGTACATCAGTGTATGTCCAGGTGTTAGCGCATGTATGTATAGATGCAGGATAATAATCGCACAGCGTGCCCCCCGCCAACCACAAACCTCCCCCACCCCCCTGTATGACATAAACACCGCTAATTCCACTTACACACAATAATTTCAGTTTGCGACCAGGAGCCGGCAATGTATGTGCACCCAAATGAAGCCACTGTACATGCCCTGCAGGCTGCTATGTACTGCACAGGTGCAACAAATTTAAATGCCCTATCTTTAAAATGGGGCATATTTTACTAAATTAAAAAAACCTGTAACTTTCTGTAAAACCTTAACCCCAAAAGGCACTACACTAACATCGGGGTGTAGAGTTGGATGTTGATCCAAGGCACCAACAGGCTAAAGCTTTGACTGTTCCCAGGATGCCTTGCACCGCCTCCTCTATAACCCTGCCCAGTGGCGTAACTAGACCTTTGTGGGCCCCATAGCAAAATTCTGAATGGGCCCCCCAGCACTCAACAAGAATGAGTGGCGTTTGGGGTCAGAAAAGTAGAGGGGAAGGGGTCTGACAGAGTAGGGGGCAGGACATGAATGAATAGAAACTGAGGTGTCCATTATATAAAGAAATACAGTATGTGTGTCTGTGTGTATATCACACACACACATATAAGGGAAATTCAAATGCCCTCAATTATTGCGCCCATTACACTCTGGTTTAGGTGCACAAAGCACCTAAACCTGAATAAAGTAATGGGCGCGATCGTGAAAAGACACCGTTTGGTTGCCCAAATGGGTCTCTTTGCACACATTTCAGCTTGTTTCCCCTGGGGGTAGCGAGCTGAAATAAACATGTCGCACCCGTTGGCAGCAACATTAGAATAGCTGCTGACGGGCACGATTGAGGGAGGAAAGGGACATTTGAATCCAGCCCATAGATGCAATGTGAATATGTAATTTGTACCTTCCTATCTTAAAATGTATATAGTAGTGTATACACTAGAGGTCTTTCCGAACCCCCTAATCCTAACATTGTAATTTGCTTTAGGGCGCACCTCCAATTAGTCTAGTGTTTCGTATTTTCACATTAAATACTTTCTTGCATTGGTTGATTAAAGATTAGATCGTATATTTTTCTAGATATAGCTGTGCATAGTCTACAAGGCTACATGCTTCTCCCCTAACTAGAGATGTGCAGCGGGCATTTTTCGTGTTTCATGTTTTGGTTTTGGTTTCGGATCCGCAGTTGTGTTTTGGATACGGACGCGTTTTGGCAAAACCACCCTTTCGGGTTTTGGATTCGGGTGATTTTTTTTTAAAACCTCAAACAGCTAAAATCATAGAATTTGGGGGTAATTTTGATCCTATAGTATTAAGCTCAATAACCATAATTTCTACTCCTTTCCAGTCTATTCTGAACACCTCACACCTCCCAATATTATTTTTAGTCCTAAAATTTGCACCAAGGTCCCTGGATGACTAAGCTAAGCGACCCAAGTGGGCAGCACAAACACCTGGCCCATCTAGGAGTGGCACTGCAGTGTCAGACAGGATGGCACTTAAAAAAATAGCCCCAAACAGCACATGATGCAAAGATAAATAAAAAAAGAGGCGCAAGATGAAATTGTAGTGTGTCTCTCCTGCTCAGTGTCAGTTCTCAGTAGTATCCTCATCAGTGCTCAGTATCACTGCTCATTGTCTTGTGCTGCATTGTGGTGCTCAGTATACTAGAGTACATTACTAATAGTCCAGTGCTGCATCTTGCTGCTCAGTGTCAGTTCTAGTATCCTCATCAGTGCTCAGTATCACTGCTCATTGTTTTGTGCTGCATTGTGGTGCTCAGTATACTACAGAACATTACTAATAGTCCAGTGCTGCATCTGGCTGCTCAGTGTCAGTTCTAGTAATCTCATCAGTGCTCCGTATCACTGCTCATTGTCTTGTGGTGCTCAGTATACTACAGTACATTACTAATACTCCAGTGTCTTGTGCCGCATATGGCTGCTGTAGGGTGCTGTGGTAGTGTCCTGTCACTGTGCATATGTCATCATTCCAGTCACAGTGATATCTGGTATCTATCTAGTGGTATCTAATTCCAGACATTACCACCGTCTAATTCCAGATATATTACTGGCATATAATTCCACACATTAAAAAATGGAGAACAAAAAGGTGGAGGGTAAAATAGGGAAAGATCAAGATCCACTTCCACCTAGTGCTGAAGCTGCTGCCACTAGTCAAGGCAGAGACAATTCAATGCCATCAACATTATGTAATGATTATACGATACATTATATATCATATCATTGTATGGTTGTAAAATACAACTTAAAAACTTTAATGAATAAATACATAAAGTAGCTTTTATGTAACCTTTTTAAACCTATTAGCATAGACCGAATCTCATCGTGTGTATAGGCCTTTAGTTCAACAACAGCATGGGACCAGTTAGTGTGTTTTGACCACTGCACAGCACCTGGTGTTATATAGTAAGCACCACTATGGCATAGTATACAGCATTATGGGCCAATTAGGGAGATGTTCTCACCCCGCGAGCAAGCGCAGATATATGCCACACTTATGGTAACATTGGATTTGCAGATATTTTCTTGCAGGGGTGTTTCTAAACAATTTGGCTTCAAATGCGTGCCCCCCGCCACCATTGGCATTAAAAATTGTGCCCCTCCCCCATATATATATATATAAAAAAAACTATATTTGCGTGAGCGCTCCGGATGGGATGGGGGGGCGTGACCTCGCAAAAATGGGTATGGTCTCCATAAAATGGGCGTAGCCTTGCAGGCAAAGACTACCTTACACCCCAGTTCTTGACCCTGCACCAACAGACCTCGGCCACCACAGGGAAAAAAGTACAGTAATTTCCACCATGTTAAGCCCCACACATTAATGCCCTTTGGAACATATTATGTCACTCACCACAATATCTGTGATACACTATGCCCTACAGTAAAGCTTCTAATTACTTTTACAAAAACTGCTCAATGCCAAGAGTTTCACGTGCTGGGTGTCATGCTCATTGCCAGGGGTTTCACTCTCTGGGTGTCATGCTCATTGCCAGGGGGAACGCAGTAGGAGGTGTTATATAGTAAGCACCACTATGGCATAGTATATAGCATTATATATATTGTGAGCACTGGTGATGTTGAGTGCAGTAGAGCTGCTGCTGGGTAATTACAATTGACTACAACCACCAATATATTCTGCTGCACTATATATATGCAAAGCTAATTCTGCTGGGTAATTACAACTGACTACAACCACCAATATATTCTGCTGCACTAAATCTATATTTGCAAAGCTAATTCTGCTGGGTAATTACAATTGACTACAACCACCAATATATTCTGCTGCACTATATCTATATATGCAAAGCTAATTCTGCTGAGTAATTACAATTGACTACAACCACCAATATATTCTGCTGCACTATATCTATATATGCAAAGCTAATTCTGCTGGGTAATGCAAATTGAAACATTATTGCATAGTATGTGATTTTGAAGTACTTTTTTAAAGTTTTGAATGATATAGACCCAGTTTAATCTTTGTGGAATGCCTGGTTGTTGTTTTTAAGGTAATTTATTGCCTGGCATTTGAGGGGGTGGGGTGTGGTTACAGATTTCAATTATTGGTTTCACTTGTAATAGTCTTCTACTTAAGTCCAATGGTGTAGGCTGTGCAAAGCCGTTTGGCTGTGCATTTATTGATCTAAGCGTGCATTTTTATCAAAGCGTGATAAAATTGACACATAACAGCAGTGTTCAATCAGCATTAATTTATCTTCAGCTGATATCGATTGTGAATTGACGTTTCTTCTCTTCTTGTCACCTACAAGTAATTACAATTGACTACAACCACCAATATATTCTGCTGCACTATATCTATATATGCAAAGCTAATTCTGCTGGGTAATGCAAATTGAAACATTATTGCATAGTATGTGATTTTGAAGTACTTTTTTAAAGTTTTGAATGATATAGACCCAGTTTAATCTTTGTGGAATGCCTGGTTGTTGTTTTTAAGGTAATTTATTGCCTGGCATTTGAGTGGGTGGGGTGTGGTTACAGATTTCAATTATTGGTTTCACTTGTAATAGTCTTCTACTTAAGTCCAATGGTGTAGGCTGTGCAAAGCCATTTGGCTGTGCATTTATTGATCTAAGCGTGCATTTTTATCAAAGCGTGATAAAATTGACACATAACAGCAGTGTTCAATCAGCATTCAATCGAAGTGAAAAAGAAGGAAAACAGAAGCACACCAATCTAACAAAACAAATAAAACTGAAGAACTAATAACAAATGTGAGTCACTTACTCCTCAGATCACTCACCTCCTGATTGTTGCATCTGATTACATAGCACAGAACTACCTTACTTGGACATTTCATAAACCATCCATTTCACCTACAAATGCCTGTATCTGTATTATTGTAATTTTGTTTTTTAAGCACAGCTGCACCAATGCAGTTTTACCTGCAAACACTTAAAACATCTAACATAATTACCATTGCTTCTTAAACCTCTCACAATCCTTTCATTTCTTACACTCCAAATACTTTTCTGCACCCACTTTATCTACGCTTTTGACTCATTTCATACTAAATCTACACCCCTTGAGCCTACACTGCTTTTCTCACCTGCATTTCTGCAATTCTTCTGCTCGGATTGCCTTACAGTCTCCTCTCCTACTTCCACTTTCCCTCAACCTATTTACCTACTTAACACTATGTCAAGGTTTTCTTATACTCCCCACATCACTCAGTGTCTACCTAATAATGTATCTTTATCCTTCCCCCCTAGTCTCCTCCACCTCCTCCTCTCTCCCCTCCTCTGTCTCCCCTCCATCCCTCTGTTTCCTTCCCCCACCTTTCCTGTTACCCCACTTTCATTCACCTCTGCCCCATGGTCCTGCTACCCCACAACTCAGCCCTGCTCCCTCTCTCCCTTCCCTGTCACCTCCCCACACCCCCATCCACATCACACTGACCTCCCTCCCTGCCCACCTCCTGCAGTTTCCCCTCCTAGCTCAGGCACCCGTACCATCACTACTCTCTCATCATCCCTGCCCTCAAAGTTAATCCCACCTCATCGCTACAGCAACCCTGAAAATCTAATTCACATCTCTCCCACAAACTCATACCCCCTATCCTGTGCCCTCTGGAATGCCAGATCTGTTTATAACAAACTGGTCCCCACTCATGACCTTTTCATTTCCAACTCCCTACACCTACTAGCCATTACTGAAACTTGGATTACGCCCTCTGACACTACTTCTGCTGCTGCTCTCTCTGCTGGGGGCCTTACATTCACACACACACACCCCGACCTGGGGATCGCCATGGGGGTGGTGTTGGGGTCCTTTTACCTTCTAGTAACTCCTACCAACTCATACCACCAGAACCATCCCTTATATTCTCTACATTTGAGGTCCACGCCATATGCCTCTTCCAACCAGTCCATCTTAGAGTAGCTGTCATTTACCGCCCCCCTGGCACTGCTTCCAAATTAATCGACAACTTTGCTTCCTGGCTTCCTCACTTCCTCTCTTCTGACATTCCCACCATTATCCTAGGCGATTTCAACATCCCTATTGACATCCCCACTCAATCCCCTGCCTCTAAACTCCTTAACCTCACCTCTTCACTTGGTCTCTCCCAGTGGACCTCCTCACCCTCCCATGTGAATGGGAGCTCACTGGATCTGGTCTTCACTCACCGCTGTGATATTTCTGATTTTTCCAACTCCCCATTTCCCCTCTCTGACCACCACCTGCTCTCCTTCAACCTATCTCCCTCGACTTCCCCATCTCTACCTCCTAAGGCTACCATCACTAAGCGTAACATTGAAGCTATTGACACCACATTCCTTTCCTCCCTGTTTGACTCACTTCTCTCTCCTATTCTCTCTCTCTCATGCCCTGAACAAGCCACTTCCACATACAATGCTTCCCTTACTTCTGCTCTTGACTCTGTTGCTCCACCAACCACTATTCACCCTCACAAATTAACACCTCAACCCTGGCACACCAAATGCACCAGATATCTGCAAAAATGCTCACGTACGGCTGAGCGACACTGAAGGAAATCACGCTCTAAGGCAGACTTCCTCCATTTCAAACTTATGCTCTCATCCTTCAGTGCTGCCCTTTCTTTTGCTAAACAGTCATACTTCAAGAACCTCATCTCCTCCCAGTCTTCCAACCCCCGGCGCCTCTTTGCCACTCTCAACTCACTCCTCTGCCCACCTCCACCTCGTCTCCCTTCCTCACTCTCTGCTCTTGACTTTGCCACTTACTTCACATCCAAAATTGACTCCATACGTCAGGACATCACATCACACCAGACTATCAGTAACCAGCCTTCTCCCAACCATTACCAACCCTCCCCATCCCTCGCACCAACTCTGTCATCTTTCTCCCATGCATCTGGAGAGGAAGTCATGGCCCTCATTCGTTCCTGTCCCCTCACCACCTCCCCACTTGACCCAATCCCCTCCCGCCTCCTTTGCCACCTCTCTTCTTCTGCTTTTTCCCATCTTTCCCACCTTCTCAATCTCTCCCTCTCATCAGGCACTGTCCCCTCTGCCTTCAAGCACGCTCTCATCTCTCCTATTCTTAAAAAACCAACCCTTGATCCAAACACTCTCTCCAACTACCGACCCATCTCTCTCCTCCCTTTTGCCTCCAAACTCCTTGAGCGTATTGTCTACAACCGCCTTACTTCCTTTCTTTCCTCACACTCACTGCTTGACCCATTCCAGTCTGGCTTCCGTCCTCTCCACTCCACTGAAACTGCCCTTACAAAAGTATGCAATGACCTCCATGCTGCTAAATCTAAGGGACACTACTCTCTACTTATTCTACTTGATCTCTCTGCTGCTTTTGACACTGTGGACCATCCTCTCCTACTGCAAATCCTTCACTCCATTGGTCTGCGTAACACAGCCCTCTCTTGGTTGTCGTCCTACCTTTCTGACCGTTCATTCTCTGTCTCCTCTCATGACTCCACCTCCCCCTCACTTCCACTAACTGTAGGGGTACCCCAAGGTTCTGTCCTTGGTCCTCTTCTCTTCTCTCTATATACGTCCTCACTAGGTAAGCTCATTAGTTCTTTTGGTTTCCAATATCATCTCTATGCTGATGACACTCAAATCTATCTTTCCTCTCCAGACCTCTCCCCTACTCTCCTCACTCGTATCTCCAACTGTCTCTCTGCTATCTCTTCCTGTATGTCCCAGCTCTTTCTTAAACTTAACATGTCTAAGACCGAGCTGATCATCTTCCCTCCCTCCCGCATAACCTCACCTCCTACAATCTCATTATCTATTGATGGCATTATCTACCCCCCAAGTGCGCTGTCTTGGAGTAAGCCTTGACTCCTCCCTCTCCTTCAAACCACACATTCAGCACCTCTCACAAACCTGCCGTTTTCATCTAAAAAATATTTCCAGGATCAGACCCTTTCTGACCCAGGATGCTACTAAGACTCTTATCCACTCACTGGTCATCTCCAGACTGGACTGCTGTAATCTCTTCCTGACTGGCATTCCTGACAAATACCTCTCTCCACTCCAATCTATCCTCAATGCTGCTTCCCGGCTCATTTTCCTCACCAAACGCACTACGTCCACCTCTCCTCTCTTACTAGTCCTTCACTGGCTCCCCTTCCCTTTCAGAATCCATTTCAAGCTTCTCACACTTGCTTACAAAGCCCTCACCCACTCCTCTCCCATCTACATCTCTGATCTTATCTCGCTTTACACTCCCACCCGTCCTCTTCGCTCTGCTAATGCACACCGACTCCTGCCTACGGATTACTTCCTCCCACTCCTACCTCCAAGATTTTTCACGTGCTGCACCACTTCTCTGGAATTCCCTACCTCTCCCCCTCAGACTCTCCACCTCTCTACAAAACTTCAAACGGACTCTCAAGACCCACTTCTTCACCAAACCCAGCCAAATCTCATCCTAAACCTCTGTTCCACGCTCTCTATGTACCCCATCTGTCTCACCCCTTTCTGTCTGCCCCTCCCTTTTAGAATGTAAGCTCTCACGAGCAGGGCCCTCTTCCCTCATGTGCTTACTCTTTTCTTACTTTAATAATCTTCAGCTGCACCAAATCCAGCAGTCTTCTGCCACCTGATACTTATTCCAGTGTCATCTGCTGATGTAGCTATGTTTATTTACCCTGTACTTGTCCTATATTGTCGTCAACTGTAAGTTGCTGTTTTCCTGTTTGATTATTTGTTTATGTACTCTGTAATTGGGCACTGCGGAACCCTTGTGGCGCCATATAAATAAAGGATAATAATAATAATAAATAATATAATATATAGCAGTACGGTACAGTAGACCACTGCTCTACCTACCTCTGTGTCGTCAAGTATACTATCCATCCATACCTGTGGTGCATTTTAGAAAAAAACATGTCTCGGCAGAGCAATCTATAAATCCATAATTTTTCAGACAGCAACAGTGGGTATTGTAATAGTCACCCAATCCATCACTTTTATAGGGTTACATGCACCCACATGCTACAGCCTGTCTCAATAATTTTACTGTCACGCTGTGTGTGTTTGTGTTTTTATTTGGGTATTTTTTGTTGTTGTAGAACTACAGGTACCAGCAAGCCCGTTATTTCCCCACCTGCTGGTACTTGAGGTTCTCCAAGTACCAGCAAGCGGGGGAGGCTTGCTGGGCCTTATAGTTCCACAACAACAAAAAACAATATTCTTTTTTTACACACATGGCTATCAGCCCGGCACCCACCACCCAGGGGTGCTGGGGACAGCCTCGGGCTTCACCTCTGGCCCTTGGGTGCCTCGAGGGGAGGAACCTCTTGATTTAAGGGGTCCCCACTCCTCCAGGGAACCCCGGCCAGGGATGACTAGTTGGAGCGGTAATGCCAGGGCCGCAGGGACCTACATCTGCATATGAAAAGAGAAAAGGGGCGTGCAGGGCATGGCAGCCTTTTGCGGCGCTTGGATGACCCCTAGTTCGCATTAAACACCTCCACCCTCCTTCGGTGTGGGGCTCATGTTGGCTATGCCCCAGCCCCTGAAGCATTCAAGCTGATTTCTTGCAGCAGCTGGGCACTGTAACAGCTCCAGAGCTGATCTGTAAGGCAAGTAAAAGGGTGTGGGCCCTGCAGCACTACCTGTAGTTCGCATTGTGCGTTGGAAGGCACAAATTAAGCAGACGGGAGAAGTCAGGATAGTGCGCAAGGGCATAGAAGGGAGCGGCTCAAGAAAACAGAAGTGGAAACAGACAGCAAACTAGGCTGGAGAGAGACCTGAGACAAAGAGATCTGAATTATTCGAGAGCCGACCAGGGGAAACACAAATTAAGCAGTCAAGTTTCCCACATTTGGGGAAATCGCAGGAGCAGCACACCCAGAGTGCAATGGGTGAGCCTTGCCCTGGGAGAAGCACCTTCATGATCATAGTATCTCACCTGGCAGGTAAGTAAGATTTGGGATAGAGCTGGGGAGGGTCGCTGCTCGGGCACCCCCCTGTCAAGTGAAGGAGATCCATCCGAGGCACCACAAGGAAACTCTCGAAACGAAGGACACTTTTTCCCGTGCCGGCATTGTAGTTAACAGTGTGAGGGGTAGGGTCCCTTCACACTGCACGGCCCCGGCCCGGCTGCCGGGTTGCAGCCGGGTCTCACCACTGGAAGGTCCGGCGGCCGGGCGGCAGCCGGGCCGTCCTTGGAGCCAGTAAACCATGTGTGTGAAGGGGAGCTTTCACACACAATGGTTTTTTCTGCAGCCGTGTCTGATGCTGCGCATGCGCACAGCATCACACACGGCTCAAAGCCGTCCTGTGTGACAGACACTGCCGGTTTCTCCCGGATGGCAAAAAGCCGGACAAACTTTGTCCGGCTTTTTGCCATCCGGGAAAAACCGGAGTGTGTGTTACAGCCCTTAGGCCATCATCTACACGGCATAGCCCTGAATTTTCCAATGCGCAGCTCTTTGCAAAAGAGAGATATTGGCAAGGAAAAGCTGTCTTGTACCTTTGCATTTTTCTCCCAAACGAAGGACACTGCAAAGAAAATTTTAAAGCCTCCTGTTAGGCCATCATCTACACGGCATAGCCCTGAATTTTCCAATGCGCAGCTTTGTGCAAAAGAGAGATATTGGCAAGGAAAAGCTGTCTTGTACCAATGGATTTTTCTCCCAAATGAAGGACACTAGAATGAAAATTTTAAAGCCTCCTGTTAGTGCTTCATCTACACGGTATAGCCCTGAATTTTCCAATGCGTAGCTCTTTGCAAAAGAGAGATATTGGCAAGGAAAAGCTGTCTTGTACCTTTGCATTTTTCTCCCAAATGAAGGACACTAGAAATAAAATTTTAAAGCCTCCTGTTAGGCCATCATCTACACGGCATAGCCCTGAATTTTCCAATGCGCAGCTCTTTGCAAAAGAGAGATATTGGCAAGGAAAAGCTGTCTTGTACCTTTGCATTTTTCTCCCAAACGAAGGACACTGGAAAGAAAATTTTAAAGCCTCCTGTTAGGCCATCATCTACACGGCATAGCCCTGAATTTTCCAAAGCGCAGCTCTTTGCAAAAGAGAGATATTGGCAAGGAAAAGCTGTCTTGTACCATTGGATTTTTCTCCCAAACGAAGGACACTAGAATGAAAATTTTAAAGCCTCCTGTTAGTGCTTCATCTACACGGTATAGCCCTGAATTTTCCAATGCGTAGCTCTTTGCAAAAGAGAGATATTGGCAAGGAAAAGCTGTCTTGTACCTTTGCATTTTTCTCCCAAACGAAGGACACTAGAAAGAAAATTTTAAAGCCTCCTGTTAGGCCATCATCTACACGGCATAGCCCTGAATTTTCCAATGCGCAGCTCTTTGCAAAAGAGAGATATTGGCAAGGAAAAGCTGTCTTGTACCTTTGCATTTTTCTCCCAAACGAAGGACACTAGAAAGAAAATTTTAAAGCCTCCTGTTAGGCCATCATCTACACGGCATAGCCCTGAATTTTCCAATGCGCAGCTCTTTGCAAAAGAGAGATATTGGCAAGGAAAAGCTGTCTTGTACCTTTGCATTTTTCTCACAAACGAAGGACACTAGAATGAAAATTTTAAAGCCTCCTGTTAGTGCTTCATCTACACGGTATAGCCCTGAATTTTCCAATGCGTAGCTCTTTGCAAAAGAGAGATATTGGCAAGGAAAAGCTGTCTTGTACCTTTGCATTTTTCTCCCAAACGAAGGACACTAGAAAGAAAATTTTAAAGCCTCCTGTTAGGCCATCATCTACACGGCATAGCCCTGAATTTTCCAATGCGCAGCTCTTTGCAAAAGAGAGATATTGGCAAGGAAAAGCTGTCTTGTACCTTTGCATTTTTCTCCCAAACGAAGGACACTAGAAAGAAAATTTCAAAGCCTCCTGTTAAGCCATCATCTACACGGCATAGCCCTGAATTTTCCAATGCGCAGCTCTTTGCAAAAGAGAGATATTGGCAAGGAAAAGCTGTCTTGTACCTTTGCATTTTTCTCACAAACGAAGGACACTAGAATGAAAATTTTAAAGCCTCCTGTTAGTGCTTCATCTACACGGTATAGCCCTGAATTTTCCAATGCGTAGCTCTTTGCAAAAGAGAGATATTGGCAAGGAAAAGCTGTCTTGTACCTTTGCATTTTTCTCCCAAACGAAGGACACTAGAAAGAAAATTTTAAAGCCTCCTGTTAGGCCATCATCTACACGGCATAGCCCTGAATTTTCCAATGCGCAGCTCTTTGCAAAAGAGAAATATTGGCAAGGAAAAGCTGTCTTGTACCTTTGCATTTTTCTCCCAAACGAAGGACACTAGAAAGAAAATTTTAAATCCTCCTGTTAGGCCATCATCTACACGGCATAGCCCTGAATTTTCCAATGCGCAGCTCTTTGCAAAAGAGAGATATTGGCAAGGAAAAGCTGTCTTGTACCTTTGCATTTTTCTCCCAAATGAAGGACACTAGAAAGAAAATTTTAAAGCCTCCTGTTAGGCTATCATCTACACGGCATAGCCCTGAATTTTCCAATGCGCAGCTCTTTGCAAAAGAGAGATATTGGCAAGGAAAAGCTGTCTTGTACCTTTGCATTTTTCTCCCAAACGAAGGACACTAGAAATAAAATTTTAAAGCCTCCTGTTAGGCCATCATCTACACGGCATAGCCCTGAATTTTCCAATGCGCAGCTCTTTGCAAAAGAGAGATATTGGCAAGGAAAAGCTGTCTTGTACCTTTGCATTTTTCTCACAAACGAAGGACACTAGAATGAAAATTTTAAAGCCTCCTGTTAGTGCTTCATCTACACGGTATAGCCCTGAATTTTCCAATGCGTAGCTCTTTGCAAAAGAGAGATATTGGCAAGGAAAAGCTGTCTTGTACCTTTGCATTTTTCTCCCAAACGAAGGACACTAGAAAGAAAATTTTAAAGCCTCCTGTTAGGCCATCATCTACACGGCATAGCCCTGAATTTTCCAATGCGCAGCTCTTTGCAAAAGAGAAATATTGGCAAGGAAAAGCTGTCTTGTACCTTTGCATTTTTCTCCCAAACGAAGGACACTAGAAAGAAAATTTTAAATCCTCCTGTTAGGCCATCATCTACACGGCATAGCCCTGAATTTTCCAATGCGCAGCTCTTTGCAAAAGAGAGATATTGGCAAGGAAAAGCTGTCTTGTACCTTTGCATTTTTCTCCCAAATGAAGGACACTAGAAATAAAATTTTAAAGCCTCCTGTTAGGCCATCATCTACACGGCATAGCCCTGAATTTTCCAATGCGCAGCTCTTTGCAAAAGAGAGATATTGGCAAGGAAAAGCTGTCTTGTACCTTTGCATTTTTCTCCCAAACGAAGGACACTAGAAATAAAATTTTAAAGCCTCCTGTTAGGCCATCATCTACACGGCATAGCCCTGAATTTTCCAATGCGCAGCTCTTTGCAAAAGAGAAATATTGGCAAGGAAAAGCTGTCTTGTACCTTTGCATTTTTCTCACAAACGAAGGACACTAGAATGAAAATTTTAAAGCCTCCTGTTAGTGCTTCATCTACACGGTATAGCCCTGAATTTTCCAATGCGTAGCTCTTTGCAAAAGAGAGATATTGGCAAGGAAAAGCTGTCTTGTACCTTTGCATTTTTCTCCCAAACGAAGGACACTAGAAAGAAAATTTTAAAGCCTCCTGTTAGGCCATCATCTACACGGCATAGCCCTGAATTTTCCAATGCACAGCTCTTTGCAAAAGAGAGATATTGGCAAGGAAAAGCTGTCTTGTACCTTTGCATTTTTCTCCCAAACGAAGGACACTAGAAAGAAAATTTTAAAGCCTCCTGTTAAGCCATCATCTACACGGCATAGCCCTGAATTTTCCAATGCGCAGCTCTTTGCAAAAGAGAGATATTGGCAAGGAAAAGCTGTCTTGTACCTTTGCATTTTTCTCCCAAACGAAGGACACTAGAATGAAAATTTTAAAGCCTCCTGTTAGTGCTTCATCTACACGGTATAGCCCTGAATTTTCCAATGCGTAGCTCTTTGCAAAAGAGAGATATTGGCAAGGAAAAGCTGTCTTGTACCTTTGCATTTTTCTCCCAAACGAAGGACACTAGAAAGAAAATTTTAAAGCCTCCTGTTTGGCCATCATCTACACGGTATAGCCCTGAATTTTCCAATGCGCAGCTCTTTGCAAAAGAGAAATATTGGCAAGGAAAAGCTGTCTTGTACCTTTGCATTTTTCTCCCAAACGAAGGACACTAGAAAGAAAATTTTAAAGCCTCCTGTTAGGCCATCATCTACACGGCATAGCCCTGAATTTTCCAATGCGCAGCTCTTTGCAAAAGAGAGATATTGGCAAGGAAAAGCTGTCTTGTACCTTTGCATTTTTCTCCCAAATGAAGGACACTAGAAATAAAATTTTAAAGCCTCCTGTTAGGCCATCATCTACACGACATAGCCCTGAATTTTCCAATGCGCAGCTCTTTGCAAAAGAGAGATATTGGCAAGGAAAAGCTGTCTTGTACCTTTGCATTTTTCTCCCAAACGAAGGACACTAGAAAGAAAATTTTAAAGCCTCCTGTTAGGCCATCATCTACACGGCATAGCCCTGAATTTTCCAATGCGCAGCTCTTTGCAAAAGAGAGATATTGGCAAGGAAAAGCTGTCTTGTACCTTTGCATTTTTCTCCCAAACGAAGGACACTAGAAAGAAAATTTTAAAGCCTCCTGTTAGGCCATCATCTACACGGCATAGCCCTGAATTTTCCAATGCGCAGCTCTTTGCAAAAGAGAGATATTGGCAAGGAAAAGCTGTCTTGTACCATTGGATTTTTCTCCCAAACGAAGGACACTAGAATGAAAATTTTAAAGCCTCCTGTTAGTGCTTCATCTACACGGTATAGCCCTGAATTTTCCAATGCGTAGCTCTTTGCAAAAGAGAGATATTGGCAAGGAAAAGCTGTCTTGTACCTTTGCATTTTTCTCCCAAACGAAGGAAACTAGAAAGAAAATTGTAAAGCCTCCTGTTAGGCCACCATCTACACGGCATAGCCCTGAATTTTCCAATGCGCAGCTCTTTGCAAAAGAGAGATATTGGCAAGGAAAAGCTGTCTTGTACCTTTGCATTTTTCTCCCAAACGAAGGACACTAGAAAGAAAATTTTAAAGCCTCCTGTTAGGCCATCATCTACACGGCATAGCCCTGAATTTTCCAATGCGCAGCTCTTTGCAAAAGAGAGATATTGGCAAGGAAAAGCTGTCTTGTACCTTTGCATTTTTCTCCCAAACGAAGGACACTAGAATGAAAATTTTAAAGCCTCCTGTTAGTGCTTCATCTACACGGTATAGCCCTAAATTTTCCAATGCGTAGCTCTTTGCAAAAGAGAGATATTGGCAAGGAAAAGCTGTCTTGTACCTTTGCATTTTTCTCCAAAACGAAGGACACTAGAAAGAAAATTTTAAAGCCTCCTGTTAGGCCATCATCTACACGGCATAGCTCTGAATTTTCCAATGCGCAGCTCTTTGCAAAAAAGAGATATTGGCAAGGAAAAGCTGTCTTGTACCTTTGCATTTTTCTCCCAAACGAAGGACACTACAAAGAAAATTTTAAAGCCTCCTGTTAGGCCATCATCTACACGGCATAGCCCTGAATTTTCCAATGCGCAGCTCTTTGCAAAAGAGAGATATTGGCAAGGAAAAGCTGTCTTGTACCTTTGCATTTTTCTCCCAAACGAAGGACACTAGAAATAAAATTTTAAAGCCTCCTGTTAGGCCATCATCTACACGGCATAGCCCAGAATTTTCCAATGCGCAGCTCTTTGCAAAAGAGAGATATTGGCAAGGAAAAGCTGTCTTGTACCTTTGCATTTTTCTCCCAAACGAAGGACACTAGAAAGAAATTTTTAAAGCCTCCAGTTAGGCCATCATCTACACGGCATAGCCCTGAATTTTCCAATGCGCAGCTCTTTGCAAAAGAGAGATATTGGCAAGGAAAAGCTGTCTTGTACCTTTGCATTTTTCTCCAAAACGAAGGACACTACAAAGAAAATTTTAAAGCCTCCTGTTAGGCCATCATCTACACGGCATAGCCGGAGAGTATGCCAGCACACACCAGAGCGCTATATATATATATATATACAGGGATAACCTTATATAAGTGTTTTTCCCCTTATAGCTGCTGTATGTTTTAATACTGCGCCTAATTAGTGCCCCCCTCTCTTTTTTTAACCCTTTCTGTAGTGTAGTGACTGCAGGGAAGAGCCAGGGAGCTTCCCTCCAACTGAGCTGTGAGGGAAAATGGCGCCAGTGTGCTGAGGAGATAGTCTTCGCCCCCTTTTCGGCGGCCTTATCTCCCGTTTTTCTGTATATTCTGGCAGGGGTTAAATGCATCCATATAGCCCAGGAGCTATATGTGATGTATTTTTTGCCATGTAAGGTATTTTTATCATGTTTTATTGCGTCTCAGGGCGCCCCCCCCAGCGCCCTGCACCCTCAGTGACCGGAGTATGAAGTGTGCTGAGAGCAATGGCGCACAGCTGTGCGCTACCTTATTGAAGACAGGAACGTCTTCTGCCGCCGATTTTTCCGGACCTCTTCGCTCTTCTGGCTCTGTAAGGGGGCCGGCGGCGAGGCTCCGGGACCCATCCAGGCTGGGCCTGTGATCGTCCCTCTGGAGCTAATGTCCAGTAGCCAAGAAGCCCAATCCACTCTGCACGCAGGTGAGTTCGCTTCTTCTCCCCTTAGTCCCTCGATGCAGTGAGCCTGTTGCCAGCAGGTCTCACTGAAAATAACAAACCTAAACTAAAACTTTCACTAAGAAGCTCAGGAGAGCCCCTAGTGTGCACCCTTCTCGTCGGGCACAGAAATCTAACTGAGGCTTGGAGGAGGGTCATAGGGGGAGGAGCCAGTGCACACCACATAGTCCTAAAGCTTTCTTTAGATGTGCCCAGTCTCCTGCGGAGCCGCTATTCCCCATGGTCCTTACGGAGTCCCCAGCATCCACTTAGGACGTTAGAGAAAAGAGGCGTTGGTTACAACTGTTGCTGTTCATCCACAAGAAGGAATTTAATGTATCAATTACAATTGGAAAGTAACGATTAAATTACAACAGCTGTATCCAGTAGGATTTTTTGGACCCTTTAATAAACATTCCGTTGTCATCAAGGGCAATATGAAATAGATCCTGATTACATTTAGATATGGATAGTGGTGCCTATATATGTTGACTCCATTGTATTTTATTGAATGTGGGTTTCTTCTGTCTATATATATTTTTTAAAAATAAAGAGCTTGTATATTTTATTTTTTGCGCTCCCTTGATAACAAGTGTGATTATCTTTAAAATTTGGTTTACTATTGGTAGAACAGTACTACCTATGGGAGCAGCATTTTATAATATATGGTGAAAATTAATAGATGTATAAAGATTAAATAAGCAACAAATTGGTGAAATAGATAAGTTTTGATAGGAGCGCTGGGTTCTATATATATATATTGACATTTGGTTATATATATGTATAGACTTTATAAATTCTTGACAGAGATGTGCCTGAGCAGCGGCCCTCCCCAGCCCTATCCCAAATCATACTTATTTTGCATAGGAGATACCATGGTCATGAAGATTGTTCTCCCAGGGTGAGGTTCATTCATTGCATTCTGGGTATGCTGACCCCTGTGATTTCCCCAAATGTGGGAAACTCGACTGCATTATTTGTGGTAGTGGGGGACTGTTTTTGTGCTTTCCTCTGGTCAGCTCTGGTAAAAGTCAGATTTATTTGTCTCAGATCTTCCTCTAGCCTTGTTCTTCTTTCGAGAGTTTCCATGTGCTGCCTCAGTTGGATCTCCTTCACTTGACAGGGGGGTGCCCGAGCAGCGACCCTCCCCAGCTCTAGCCCAACTCCTACTTACCTGCCAGGTGAGATACTATGATCATGAAGGTGCTTCTCCCCGGGCAAGGCTCACCCATTGCACTCTGGGTGTGCTGCTCCTGCGGTTTCCCCAAATGTTGGACACTTGACTGCATAATTTGTGTTTCCCCTGGTCGGCTCTCGTATAATTCAGATCTCTTTGTCTCAGGTCTCTCTCCAGCCTAGTTTGCTGTCTGTTTCCACTTCACTTTTCTTGAGTTGCTCCCTTCTATGCCCTTGCGCACTATCCTGACTTCTCCCGTCTGCTTACTTTGTGCCTTCCAACGCACAATGCAAACTACAGGTAGTGCTGCAGGGCCCACACCCTTTTACTTGCCTTACAGAGCAGCTCTGGAGCTGTTACAGTGCCCAGCTGCTGCAAGAAATCAGCTTGAATGCTTCAGGGGCTGGGGCATAGCCCCACACCGAAGTAGGGTGGAGGTGTTTAATGCGAACTAGGGGTCATCCAAGCGCCGCAAAAGGCCGCCATGCCCTGCACGCCCCTTTTCTCTTTTCATATGCAGACGAGGGTTGAAGCCAACTTTGACCCACTGCTTGGATGACATCACCATATGCAAATCCATCTGCTGCAGGCCTTCCCCCAGGAATACTTGCACTAGTTGTTGCATTTGGTTTGTTGTTTGGGGGTGCTTCAGTATTAGGCAGCCTTCTGCCCTCCCATGTTCATCTGAAAATATGTGTTCTCCCTGCAGTTGTTGTCCCCAGATGAGAGTTCCCTTGTGCTGCCTCAGTTGAATCTCCTTTACTTGACAGAGATGTGCCTGAGCAGCGGCCCTCCCCAGCCCTATCCCAAGTCATACTTATTTTGCATAGGAGATACCATGGTCATGAAGATTGTTCTCCCAGGGTGAGGTTCATTCATTGCATTCTGGGTATGCTGACCCCTATGATTTCCCCAAATGTGGGAAACTCGACTGCATTATTTGTGGTAGTGGGGGACTGTGTTTGTTCTTTCCTCTGGTCAGCTCTGGTAAAAGTCAGATTTATTTGTCTCAGATCTTCCTCTAGCCTTGTTCTTCTATCGAGAGTTTCCTTGTGCTGCCTCAGTTGGATCTACTTCACTTGACAGGGGGGTGCCCGAGCAGCGACCCTCCCCAGCTCTATCCCAAATCCTACTTACCTGCCAGGTGAGATACTATGATCATGAAGGTGCTTCTCCCAGGGCAAGTCTCACCCATTGCACTCTGGGTGTGCTGCTCCTGCGATTTCCCCAAATGTGGGAAACTTGACAGCATAATTTGTGTTTCCCCTGGTCGGCTCTCGTATAATTCAGATCTCTTTGTCTCAGGTCTCTCTCCAGCCTAGTTTGCTGTCTATTTCCACTTCTTTTTTCTTGAGCCGCTCCCTTCTATGCCCTTGCGCACTATCCTGACTTCTCCCGTCTGCTTAATTTGTGCCTTCCAACGCACAATGCGAACTACAGGTAGTGCTGCAGGGCCCACGCCCTTTTACTTGCCTTACAGAGCAGCTCTGGAGCTGTTACAGTGCCTAGCTTCTGCAAGAAATCAGCTTGAATGCTTCAGGGGCTGGGGCATAGCCAACATGAGTCCCACACCGAAGGAGGGTGGAGGTGTTTAATGCGAACTAGGGGTCATCCAATCGCCGCAAAAGTCCGCCATGCCCTGCACGCCCCTTTTCTCTTTTCATATGCAGACGAGGGTTGAAGCCAACTTTGACCCATGAAGCCAATTATTGAAGTGTGGAATCTTATATAATATATTGATTTATGCTTTATGTATCTTACATCTGCAAATATATTATAATAGGCTTACAAATTAGGTTGGCTCATAGCTAAAGGGGCAGAGATTAGCACTAGTCCAATCACACAGCAATGTACATTATATGAACATTCCTATACATATGCATGTGATTGGCTCATTTGGGTTTAGGAATTATATATCTACTTGTCCAAGAGATATGTCAAGGTAAAGTGTAATTATACTTTACAGAGATATATAATCCTGGCTCATTGACTATGTGGGTATGAATATAGCTACTGAAAACAATTACTGTCCAAGCAATACATCTGTGCACATGGTAAATATACTTTATGCAGGGATGTATCCTTCTGGCTCATTTGATATATCAATGCTCTATACCTTAGGGGTATAAATATATTGTCCAACTTTGCAGAGCCTTATATAATATATGCAGATTTGTATGATTTAGAGATTCCAAAAAATGAGTTTGAACCATGGAATAATAGCTGCAGTTGTTGTCCCCAGATGAGAGTTCCCTTGTGCTGCCTCAGTTGAATCTCCTTTACTTGACAGAGATGTGCCTGAGCAGCGGCCCTCCCCAGCCCTATCCCAAATCATACTTATTTTGCATAGGAGATACCATGGTCATGAAGATTGTTCTATCAGGGTGAGGTTCATTCATTGCATTCTGGGTATGCTGACCCCTGTGATTTCCCCAAATGTGGGAAACTTGACTGCATTATTTGTGGTAGTGAGTGACTGTGTTTGTGCTTTCCTCTGGTCAGCTCTGGTAAAAGTCAGATTTCTTTGTCTCTGATCTTCCTCTAGCCTTGTTCTTCTTTCGAGAGTTTCCTTGTGCTGCCTCAGTTGGATCTCCTTCACTTGACAGGGGGCTGCCCGAGCAGCGACCCTCCCCAGCTCTAGCCCAACTCCTACTTATCTGCCAGGTAAGATACTATGATCATGAAGGTGCTTCTCCCAGGGCAAGGCTCACCCATTGCACTCTGGGTGTGCTGCTCCTGCGATTTCCCCAAATGTGGGAAACTTGACTGCATAATTTGTGTTTCCCCTGGTCGGCTCTCGTATAATTCAGATCTCTTTGTCTCTGGTCTCTCTCCAGCCTAGTTTGCTGTCTGTTTCCACTTCTCTTTTCTTGAGCCGCTCCCTTCTATGCCCTTGCGCACTATCCTGACTTCTCCCGTCTGCTTACTTTTTGCTTTCCAACGCACAATGCGAACTACAGGTAGTGCTGCAGGTCCCACACCCTTTTATTTGCCTTACAGAGCAGCTCTGGAGCTGTTACAGTGCCCAGCTGCTGCAAGAAATCAGCTTGAATGCTTCAGGGGCTGGGGCATAGCCAACATGAGCCCCACACCGAAGGAGGGTGGAGGTGTTTAATGCGAGCTAGGGGTCATCCAAGCGCCGCAAAAGGCTGCCATGCCCTGCACGCCCCTTTTCTCTTTTCATATGCAGACGAGGGTTGAAACCAACTTTGACCCACTGCTTGGATGACATCACCATATGCAAATCCATCTGCTGCAGGCCTTCCCCCAGGAATGCTTGCACTAGTTGTTGCATTTTGTTTGTTGTTTTGGGGTGCTTCAGTATTAGGTAGCCTTCGGCCCTCCCATGTTCATCTGAAAATATGTGTTCTCCCTGCAGTTGTTGTCCCCAGATGAGAGTTCCCTTGTGCTGCCTCAGTTGAATCTCCTTTACTTGACAGAGATGTGCCTGAGAGGCGGCCCTCCCCAGCCCTATCCCAAATCATACTTATTTTGCATAGGAGATACCATGGTCATGAAGATTGTTCTCCCAGGGTGAGGTTCATTCATTGCATTCTGGGTTTGCTGACCCCTGTGATTTCCACAAATGTGGGAAACTCGACTGCATTATTTGTGGTAGTGGGGGACTGTGTTTGTGCTTTCCTCTGGTCAGCTCTGGTAAAAGTCAGATTTCTTTGTCTCAGATTTTCCTCTAGCCTTGTTCTTCTTTCGAGAGTTCCCTTGTGCTACCTCAGTTGGATCTCCTTCACTTGACAGGGGGCTGCCCGAGCAGCGACCCTCCCCAGCTCTAGCCCAACTCCTACTTACCTGCCAGGTGAGATACTATGATCATGAAGTTGCTTCTCCCTGGGCAAGGATCACCCATTGCACTCTGGGTGTGCTGCCCCTGTGATTTCCCCAAATGTGGGAAACTTGACTGCGTAATTTGTGTTTCCCCTGGTCGGCTCTCATATAATTCAGATCTCTTTGTCTCAGGTCTCTCTCCAGCCTAGTTTGCTGTCTGTTTCCACTTCTTTTTTCTTGAGCCCCTCCCTTCTATACCCTTGTGCACTATCCTGACTTCTCCTCCCGTCTGCTTACTTTGTGCCTTACAATGCACAATGCAAACTACAGGTAGTGCTGCAGGGCCCACACCCTTTTACTTGCCTTACAGAGCAGCTCTGGAGCTTTTACAGTGCCCAGCTGCTGCAAGAAATCAGCTTGAATGCTTCAGGGGCTGGGGCATGGCCAACATGAGCCCCACACAGAAGGAGGGTGGGGGTATTTAATGCAAACTAGGGGTCATCCAAGCGCCGCAAAAGGCCGCCATGCCCTGCATACCCCTTTTCTCTTTTCATATGCAGATGAGGGTTCCAGCCAACTTTGGCCCACTGCTTGGATGACATCACCGTATGCAAATCCGTCTTCTGCAGACCTTCCCCCAGGAATGCTTGTACTAGTTGTTGCATTTGGTTTGTTGTTTGGGGGTGCTTCAGTATTAGGCAGCCTTCTGCCCTCCCATGTTCATCTGAAAATATGTGTTCTCCCTGCAGTTGCTGTCCCCAGATGAGAGTTCCCTTGTGCTGCCTCAGTTGAATCTCCTTTACTTGACAGAGATGTGCCTGAGCAGCGGCCCTCCCCAGCCCTATCCCAAATCATACTTATTTTGCATAGGAGATACCATGGTCATGAAGATTGTTCTCCCAGGGTGAGGTTCATTCATTGCATTCTGGGTATGCTGACCCCTGTGATTTCCCCAAATGTGGGAAACTTGACTGCATTATTTGTGGTAGTGAGGGACTGTGTTTGTGCTTTCCACTGGTCAGCTCTGGTAAAAGTCAGATTTCTTTGTCTCAGATCTTCCTCTAGCCTTGTTCTTCTTTCGAGAGTTTCCTTGTGCTGCCTCAGTTGGATCTACTTCACTTGACAGGGGGGTGCCCGAGCAGCGACCCTCCCCAGCTCTAGCCCAACTCCTACTTACCTGCCAGGTGAGATACTATGATCATGAAGGTGCTTCTCCCAGGGCAAGGCTCACCCATTGCACTCTGGGTGTGCTGCTCCTGCGATTTCCCCAAATGTGGGAAACTTGACTGCATAATTTGTGTTTCCCCTGGTCGGCTCTCGTATAATTCAGATCTCTTTGTCTCAGGTCTCTCTCCAGCCTAGTTTGCTGTCTGTTTCCACTTCTCTTTTCTTGAGCCGCTCCCTTCTATGCCATTGCGCACTATCCCAGGATAATTATTGTAGCTGGTCTGCGGGTAACAGCTCTCAGATCCACTTCTAGAAAAAATGCAACAATGTAATTTGAGTGACAAACTGCAGAGAAGAACCCTTTCTGTGACTGCTGCACAGGGATCACACAAACTCTATTCATAGGGCTGACTTCACTTAGGGGAGATGTTCTCGCCCCGCAAAGAAGTGCGAGTATATACCGCACTTACGGTACCATTGGATTTACAGATATTTTCTTGCAGTACACTATGGGGGTCATTCTGAGTTGATTGCTCGCTAGCAGTTTTTAGCAGCCTTAAAACGGTGGAGTTAACATATCTCACGTGGAAGGTGGTCATGTTATTAGCCTTGGCTTCGGCTAGGCGAGTGTCGGAATTAGCGGCTTTGTCACATAAAAGCCCATATTTGGTGTTCCATGTGGATAGAGCGGAATTGCGGACCCATCCTCAATTCCTACCAAAAGTGGTCTCATCTTTTCATATGAACCAATCTATTGTGGTGCCTTTGGCTACGCGTGACTTGGAGGATTCCGAGTTACTTGATGTGGTCAGGGCTTTGAAAATTTACGTGGCCAGGACGGCTAGAGTCAGGAAAACTGAAGCGCTGTTTGTCCTGTATGCAACCAACAAGATTGGTGCCCCTGCTTCAAAGCAGGCTATTGCTCGCTGGATTTGTAACACGATTCAGCAAGCGCATTCTATGGCTGGATTGCAGTTACCAAAATCGGTCTAGGCCCATTCCACGAGGAAAGTGGGCTCTTCTTGGGCGGCTGCCCGAGGGGTCTCGGCACTACAGCTGTGTCGAGCTGCTACTTGGTCAGGTTCAAACACCTTTTCAAAATACTATAAGTTTGATACCCTGGCTGAGGAGGAACTCATGTTTGCTCAATCGGTGCTGCAGAGTCATCCGCACTCTCCCGCCCGTTTTGGAGCTTTGGTATAATCCCCATGGTCCTTACGGAGTCCCCAGCATCCTCTAGGACGTTAGAGAAAATAAGATTTTAAACCTACCGGTAAATCTTTTTCTCGTAATCCGTAGAGGATGCTGGGCGCCCGTCCCAAGTGCGGACTACTTCTGCAATACTTGTATATAGTTATTGCTTCAATAAGGGTTATGTTATAGTTGCATCGGTCCTGCACTGATGCTACAGTATGTTGTTTTTTCGTACTCATAACTGGATAGTTTATCACAAGTTATACGGTGTGATTGGTGTGGCTGGTATGAATCTTGCCCTGGATTAACAAAATCCTTTCCTCATACTGTCAGTCTCCTCTGGGCACAGTTTCTCTAACTGTGGCATAGAGGCGCATAGAGGGAGGAGCCAGTGCACACCCAGAACTAAAGTCTTTCTTAAAGTGCCCATGTCTCCTGCGGAGCCCGTCTATCCCCATGGTCCTTACGGAGTCCCCAGCACCCTCTACGGACTACGAGAAAAAGATTTACCGGTAGGTTTAAAATCTTATTTTCTACTTTATTCTTTTCTATCCTAGTTTATTACGACCAACTCTCATCCAAGGAGTTTGATATTCTACTACCTGCATGCAATTTAAATTGCTTAAATTGTTTATATGGTTGATTTGTCCTTCACAACCCATAATCTGCAACTTGGATGTACTTGTGTCATTGAAAATCTTATAATAAAAATGTTTATATATTGAAAAAAAAAGTTATAAGACATATGCATTCAATATTTGAAGAAACAAAATAAAATAAAGCTATGTATTGGGTTTCACTAACAAGCACATTGGAAGACTTGACTACTGTTAAAAGACATGCATTACATGGTATAGAGCCACAAACCACAATGTAGTAAAATAAAAACAAACTTACATGTGCTAGAGCTGGGGAGGGTCGCTGCTCGGGCAGCCCCCTGTCAAGTGAAGGAGATCCAACTGAGGCAGCACAAGGGAACTCGCGAAAGAAAAACAAGGCTAGAGGAAGATCTGAGACAAAGAAATCTGACTTTTACCAGAGCTGACCAGAGGAAAGCACAAACACAGTCACTCACTACCACAAATAATGCAGTCAAGTTTCCCACATTTGGGGAAATCACAGGGGTCAGCATACCCAGAATGCAATGAATGAACCTCACCCTGAGAGAACAATCTTCATGACCATGGTATCGCCTATGCAAAATAAGTATGATTTGGGATAGGGCTGGGGAGGGCCGCTGCTCAGGCACATCTCTGTCAAGTAAAGGAGATTCAACTGAGGCAGCACAAGGGAACTCTCATCTGGGGACAACAACTGCAGGGAGAACACATATTTTCAGATGAACAAGGGAGGGCAGAAGGCTGCCTAATACTGAAGCACCCCCAAACAACAAACCAAATGCAACAACTAGTGCAAGCATTCCTGGGGGAAGGCTGCAGCAGATGGATTTGCATATGGTGATGTCATCCAAGCAGTGGGTCAAAGTTGGCTTCAACCCTCGTCTGCATATGAAAAGAGAAAAGGGGTATGCAGGGCATGGCGGCCTTTTGCGGCGCTTGGATGACCCCTAGTTTGCATTAAATACCCCCACCCTCCTTCTGTGTGGGGCTCATGTTGGCCATGCCCCAGCCCCTGAAGCATTCAAGCTGATTTCTTGCAGCAGCTGGGCACTGTACCAGCTCAAGAGCTGCTCTGTAAGGCAAGTAAAAGGGTGTGGGCCCTGCAGCACTACCTGTAGTTTGCATTGTGCATTGTAAGGCACAAAGTAAGCAGACGGGAGGAGAAGTCAGGATAGTGCACAAGGGTATAGAAGGGAGGGGCTCAAGAAAAAAGAAGTGGAAACAGACAGCAAACTAGGCTGGAGAGAGACCTGAGACAAAGAGATCTGAATTATATGAGAGCCGACCAGGGGAAACACAAATTACGCAGTCAAGTTTCCCACATTTGGGGAAATCACAGGGGCAGCACACCCAGAGTGCAATGGGTGATCCTTGCCCAGGGAGAAGCAACTTCATGATCATAGTATCTCACCTGGCAGGTAAGTAGGAGTTGGGCTAGAGCTGGGGAGGGTCGCTGCTCGGGCACCCCCCCTGTCAAGTGAAGGAGATCCAACTGAGGCAGCACAAGGGAACTCTCGAAAGAAGAACAAGGCTAGAGGAAAATCTGAGACAAAGAAATCTGACTTTTACCAGAGCTGACCAGAGGAAAGCACAAACACAGTCCCCCACTACCACAAATAATGCAGTCGAGTTTCCCACATTTAGGGAAATCACAGGGGTCAGCATACCCAGAATGCAATGAATGAACCTCACCCTGAGAGAACAATCTTCATGACCATGGTATCGCCTATGCAAAATAAGTATGATTTGGGATAGGGCTGGGGAGGGCCGCTGCTCAGGCACATCTCTGTCAAGTAAAGGAGATTCAACTGAGGCAGCACAAGGGAACTCTCATCTGGGGACAACAACTGCAGGGAGAACACATATTTTCAGATGAACATGGGAGGGCAGAAGGCTGCCTAATACTGAAGCACCCCCAAACAACAAACCAAATGCAACAACTAGTGCAAGCATTCTTGGGGGAAGGCTGCAGCAGATGGATTTGCATATGGTGATGTCATCCAAGCAGTGGGTCAAAGTTGGCTTCAACCCTCGTCTGCATATGAAAAGAGAAAAGGGGCGTGCAGGGCATGGCGGCCTTTTGCGGCAATTGGATGACCCCTAGTTCGCATTAAACACCTCCACCCTCCTTCGGTGTGGGGCTCATGTTGGCTATGCCCCAGCCCCTGAAGCATTCAAGCTGATTTCTTGCAGCAGCTAGGCACTGTAACAGCTCCAGAGCTGCTCTGTAAGGCAAGTAAAAGGGCGTGGGCCCTGCAGCACTACCTGTAGTTCGCATTGTGCGTTGGAAGGCACAAATTAAGCAGACGGGAGAAGTCAGGATAGTGCGCAAGGTCATAGAAGGGAGCGGCTCAAGAAAAAAGAAGTGTAAACAGACAGCAAACTAGGCTGGAGAGAGACATGAGACAAAGAGATCTGAATTATACGAGAGCCGACCAGGGGAAACACAAATTATGCAGTCAAGTTTCCCACATTTGGGGAAATCGCAGGAGCAGCACACCCAGAGTGCAATTGGTGAGCCTTGCCCTGGGAGAAGCACATTCATGATCATAGTATCTTACCTAGCAGGTAAGAAGGAGTTGGGCTAGAGCTGGGGAGGGTCGCTGCTCGGGCACCCCCCTGTCAAGTGAAGGAGATCCAACTGAGGCAGCACAAGGGAACTCTCGAAAGAAGAACAAGGCTAGAGGAAGATCTGAGACAAAGAAATCTGACTTCTACCAGAGCTGACCAGAGGAAAGCACAAACACAGTCCCCCACTACCACAAATAATGCTGTCAAGTTTACCACATTTGGGGAAATCACAGGGGTCAGCATACCCAGAATGCAATGAATGAACCTCACCCTGGGAGAACAATCTTCATGACCATGGTATCTCCTATGCAAAATAAGTATGATTTGGGATAGGGCTGGGGAGGGCCGCTGCTCAGGCACATCTCTGTCAAGTAAAGGAGATTCAACTGAGGCAGCACAAGGGAACTCTCATCTGGGGACAACAACTGCAGGAGGTACACATATTTTCAGATGAACATGGGAGGGCAGAAGGCTGCCTAATACTGAAGCACCCCCAAACAACAAACCAAATGCAACAACTAGTGCAAGCATTCCTGGGGGAAGGCCTGCAGCAGATGGATTTGCATATGGTGATGTCATCCAAGCAGTGGGTCAAAGTTGGCTTCAACCCTCGTCTGCATATGAAAAGAGAAAATTGGCATGCAGGGCATGGCGGCCTTTTGCGGTGCTTGGATGACCCCTAGTTCGCATTAAACACCTCCACCCTCCTTCGGTGTGGGGCTCATGATGGCTATGCCCCAGCCCCTGAAGCATTCAAGCTGATTTCTTGCAGCAGCTGGGCACTGTAACAGCTCCAGAGCTGCTCTGTAAGGCAAGTAAAAGGGTGTGGGCCCTGCAGCACTACCTGTAGTTTGCATTGTGCGTTGGAAGGCACAAAGTAAGCAGACGGGAGAAGTCAGGATAGTGCGCAAGGGCATAGAAGGGAGCAACTCAAGAAAAGAGAAGTGGAAACAGACTGCAAATTAGGCTGGAGAGTGACCTGAGACAAAGAGATCTGAATTATACGAGAGCCGACCAGGTGAAACACAAATTATGCAGTCAAGTGTCCAACATTTGGGGAAACCGCAGGAGTAGCACACCCAGAGTGCAATGGGTGAGCCTTGCCCGGGGAGAAGCACCTTCATGATCATAGTATCTCACCTGGCAGGTAAGTAGGAGCTGGGCTAGAGCTGGGGAGGGTCGCTGCTCGGGCACCCCCCTGTCAAGTGAAGGAGATCCAACTGAGGCAGCACAAGGGAACTCTCGAAAGAAGAACAAGGCTAGAGGAAGATCTGAGACAAAGAAATCTGACTTTTACCAGAGCTGACCAGAGGAAAACACAAACACAGTCCCTCACTACCACAAATAATGCAGTCCAGTTTCCCACATTTGGGGAAATCACAGGGGTCAGCATACCCAGAATGCAATGAATGAACCTCACCCTGGGAAAACAATCTTCATGACCATGGTATCTCCTATGCAAAATAAGTATGATTTGGGATAGAGCTCGGGAGGGCCACTGCTCAGGCACATCTCTGTCAAGTAAAGGAGATTCAACTGAGGCAGCACAAGGGAACTCTCATCTGGGGACAACAACTGCAGGGAGTACACATATTTTCAGATGAACATGGGAGGGCAGAGGCTGCCTAATACTGAAGCACCCCCAAACAACAAACCAAATGCAACAACTAGTGCAAGCATTCCTGGGGGAAGGCCTGCAGCAGATGGATTTGCATATGGTGATGTCATCCAAGCAGTGGGTCAAAGTTGGCTTCAACCCTCGTCTGCATATGAAAAGAGAAAAGGGGCGTGCAGGGCATGGCGGCCTTTTGCGGTGCTTGGATGACCCCTAGTTCGCATTAAACACCTCCACCCTCCTTCGGTGTGGGGCTCATGTTGGCTATGCCCCAGCCCCTTAAGCATTCAAGCTGATTTCTTGCAGCAGCTGGGCACTGTAACAGCTCCAGAGCTGCTCTGTAAGGCAAGTAAAAGGGTGTGGGCCCTGCAGCACTACCTGTAGTTTGCATTGTGCATTGTAAGGCACTAAGTAAGCAGACGGGAGGAGAAGTCAGGATAGTGCACTAGGGTATAGAAGGGAGGGGCTCAAGAAAAAAGAAGTGGAAACAGACAGCAAACTAGGCTGGAGAGAGACCTGAGACAAAGAGATCTGAATTATATGAGAGCTGACCAGGGGAAACACAAATTATGCAGTCAAGTTTCCCACATTTGGGGAAATCGCAGGAGCAGCACACCCAGAGTGCAATGGGTGATCCTTGTCCTGGGAGAAGCAACTTCATGATCATAGTATCTCACCTGGCAGGTAAGTAGGAGTTGGGCTAGAGCTGGGGAGGGTCGCTGCTCGGGCACCCCCCTGTCAAGTGAAGTAGATCCAACTGAGGCAGCACAAGGAAACTCTCGATAGAAGAACGAGGCTAGAGGAAGATCTGAGACAAATAAATCTGACTTTTACCAGAGCTGACCAGAGGAAAGAACAAACACAGTCCCCCACTACCACAAATAATGCAGTCGAGTTTCCCACATTTGTGGAAATCACAGGGGTCAGCATACCCAGAATGCAATGAATGAACCTCACCCTGGGAGAACAATCTTCATGACCATGGTATCTCCTATGCAAAATAAGTATGACTTGGGATAGGGCTTGGGAGGGCCGCTGCTCAGGCACATCTCTGTCATGTAAAGGAGATTCAACTGAGGCAGCACAAGGGAACTCTCATCTGGGGACAACAACTGCAGGGAGAACACATATTTTCAGATGAACATGGTAGGGCAGAAGGCTGCCTAATACTGAAGCACCCCAAAACAACAAACCAAATGCAACAACTAGTGCAAGCATTCCTGGGGGAAGGCCAGCAGCAGATGGATTTGCATATGGTGATGTCATCCAAGCAGTGGGTCAAAGTTGGCTTCAACCCTCGTCTGCATATGAAAAGAGAAAAGGGGCGTGCAGGGCATGGCGGCCTTTTGCGGCGCTTGGATGACCCCTAGTTCGCATTAAACACCTCCACCCTCCTTCGGTGTGGGGCTATGCCCCAGCCCCTGAAGCATTCAAGCTGATTTCTTGCAGCAGCTGGGCACTGTAACAGCTCCAGAGCTGCTCTGTAAGGCAAGTAAAAGGGTGTGGGCCCTGCAGCACTACCTGTAGTTTGCATTGTGCGTTGGAAGGCACAAAGTAAGCAGACGGGAGAAGTCAGGATAGTGAGCAAGGGCATAGAAGGGAGCAACTCAAGAAAAGAGAAATGGAAACAGACAGCAAACTAGGCTGGAGAGAGACCTGAGACAAAGAGATCTGAATTATACGAGAGCCGACCAGGGGAAACACAAATTATGCAGTCAAGTGTCCAACATTTGGGGAAACCGCAGGAGCAGCACACCCAGAGTGCAATGGGTGAGCCTTGCCCTGGGAGAAGCACCTTCATGATCATAGTATCTCACCTGGCAGGTAAGTAGGATTTGGGCTAGAGCTGGGGAGGGTCGCTGCTTGGGCACCCCCCTGTCAAGTGAAGGAGATCCAACTGAGGCAGCACATGGAAACTCTCAAAAGAAGAACAAGGCTAGAGGAAGATCTGAGACAAATAAATCTGACTTTTACCAGAGCTGACCAGAGGAAAGCACAAACACAGTCCCCCACTACCACAAATAATGCAGTCGAGTTTCCCACATTTGGGGAAATCACAGGGGTCAGCATACCCAGAATGCAATGAATGAACCTCACCCTGGGAGAACAATCTTCATGACCATGGTATCTCCTATGCAAAATAAGTATGATTTGGGATAGCGCTGGGGAGGGCCGCTGCTCAGGCACATCTCTGTCAAGAATTTATAAAGTCTATACATATATATAACCAAATGTCAATATATATATATAGAACCCAGTGCTCCTATCAAAACTTATCTATTTCACAAATTTGTTGCTTATTTAATCTTTATACATCTATTAATTTTCACCATATATTATAAAATGGTGCTCCCATAGGTAGTACTGTTCTACCAATAATAAACCAAATTTTAAAGATAATCACACTTGTTATCAAGGGAGCGCAAAAAATAAAATATACAAGCTCTTTATTTTTAAAAAATATATATAGACAGAAGAAACCCACATTCAATAAAATACAATGGAGTCAACATATATAGGCACCACTATCCATATCTAAATGTAATCAGGATCTATTTCATATTGCCCTTGATGACAACGGAATGTTTATTAAAGTGTCCAAAAAATCCTCCTGGATACAGCTGTTGTAATTTAATCGTTACTTTACAATTGTAATTGATACATTAAATTCCTTCTTGTGGATGAACAGCAACAGTTGTAACCAACGCCTCTTATTTACTGCAGTTAAAGTTCATATGTAACTCACGTGAGTAATGAAAGAAAACAGGGGGAGAGCGCTGTGATGGTTGGTGAAACACAGCGGTATGCTACGACCCCCGTTAACCGTGGCTGGATCTTATTGGCACTCGCGGTCGGGATATTTCTTCCTGCCGTGGGGTAGAGACCTCCTTTTGCTCGGTCTCAAATTGCTTTTTCCCCTTCACCGCTGTCTTTACATCAGACGTCCGCCGTGATGTAGCTCGTTCATGAACGGGCTTATATCTCAGCAATCAGAGTGTCCGGTAATCACCTTCCTTACGCGTTTCTCCGCTGTTATCCAAGAGCGGTTTCGTCAGAGGATACATCAGCAGCCTAGCAGGCTCTTTTTAAAATGCACCGGACCAATAGTATTACTAATTAGTTGATTGGATACATACATGTACTAATTGGATGCATACATGTAATGACTCACATATGGAACAACTTTCTAATTGCAATTGCACATATAAAGGCATTTCATAATATAAAAATAAGCAACATGGTGATTAAAAATAATAATAAAATAAGCAACAAGGTGGTTTAAAAAATAACAGAAAATATATAATCTATATACAGATTAACCTATAATCTTTCAATCAATACCTCATATCTATAATCACATATACATAATTCAGAGACTCAGCACTAAGGATCCCCATTTACTTATATAAAACCTTTTAGGGTAACATAAATCCATGCCACTACTAAAGCAGTTCTTGTGGCGCAGGGGAAACATCAAATGCACTCTATGCAGCTAGTCCCATGTTCGAATCCAACCCACTCAGCTTAACATCCATATTATTTATTTACTTTTAATGGGATCATTCTATCAATTCATTTTTACCTTTAATTTTTGTTAATATTATTTCTATATTTCATTATTTTAACCCCTGGAATAATTACATTGCTGTTTAAACAACAAAAAGAATTGAAGAAAAAATAAATATTAAACAGACAATTTAAGGATTCGAAGATTTAAATATTTAAAGATTTTAAAATTTAAAACAGGGAGGGGGGGGGGGGAGGGAGGGGGGCCTTTTGGGAGAAGGAGGGGGGAAAAATAAAAATAGAAAAAAAAATATATATATAGAACCAAGAGAAAGTGTAAAAAGAGGATGGAGGAAGAAATCTGATGTTCATCATTATTAGTGGATTTTACTAAGGAATTTTAAAGGAATACACACAACAGGATTATACAGTTTCATCCTAAGAGGAAAGCTGTTTCCAAAATAGCTACTTCTAATAATTTTGTTTATTTATTAAACATACAATAAATGGATATTCAATAAATAATATATTAGGTAAATCAATAGATAAAATCTTCAGAGACTGCCAATGTTGTTCAGTTCAATGCTCTCATTCAGACCATCAGGTGTAAGGGTACCCAAAGAAAAAATCCAAAATGCCTCCCTTGTCAAGTAAAGGAGATTCAACTGAGGCAGCACAAGGGAACTCTCATCTGGGGACAACAACTGCAGGGAGAACACATATTTTCAGATGAACATGGGAGGGCAGAAGGCTGCCTAATACTGAAGCACCCCCAAACAACAAACCAAATGCAACAACTAGTACAAGCATTCCTGGGGGAAGGCCTGCAGCAGATGGATTTGCATATGGTGATGTCATCCAAGCAGTGGGTCAAAGTTGGCTTCAACCCTCGTCTGCATATGAAAAGAGAAAAGGGGCGTGCAGGGCATGGCGGCCTTTTGCGGCGCTTGGATGACCCCTAGTTCGCATTAAACACCTCCACCCTACTTCGGTGTGGGGCTCATGTTGGCTATGCCCCAGCCCCTGAAGCATTCAAGCTGATTACTTGCAGCAGATGGGCACTGTAATAGCTCCAGAGCTGCTCTGTAAGGCAACTAAAAGGGTGTGGGCCCTGCAGCACTACTTGTAGTTCGCATTGTGCGTTGGAAGGCACAAAGTAAGCAGACGGGAGAAGTCAAGATAGTGCGCAAGGGCATAGAAGGGAATGCCTCAAGAAAAGAGAAGTGTAAACAGACAGCAAACTAGGCTGGAGAGAGACATGAGACAAAGAGAACTGAATTATACGAGAGCCGACCAGGGGAAACACAAATTATGCAGTCAAGTTTCCCACATTTGGGGAAATCGCAGGAGCAGCACACCCAGAGTGCAATTGGTGAGCCTTGCCCTGGGAGAAGCACCTTCATGATCATAGTATCTTACCTAGCAGGTAAGAAGGAGTTGGGCTAGAGCTGGGGAGGGTCGCTGCTCGGGCACCCCCCTGTCAAGTGAAGGAGATCCAACTGAGGCAGCATAAGGGAACTCTCGAAAGAAGAACAAGGCTAGAGGAAGATCTGAGACAAAGAAATCTGACTTTTACCAGAGCTGACCAGAGGAAAGCACAAACACAGTCCCCCACTACCACATATAATGCTATCAAGTTTACCACATTTGGGGAAATAACAGGGGTCAGCATACCCAGAATGCAATGAATGAACCTCACCCTGGGAGAACAATCTTCATGACCATGGTATCTCCTATGCAAAATAAGTATGATTTGGGATAGGGCTGGGGAGGGCCGCTGCTCAGGCACATCTCTGTCAAGTAAAGGAGATTCAACTGAGGCAGCACAAGGGAACTCTCATCTGGGGACAACAACTGCAGGAGGTACACATATTTTCAGATGAACATGGGAGGGCAGAAGGCTGCCTAATACTGAAGCACCCCCAAACAACAAACCAAATGCAACAACTAGTGCAAGCATTCCTGGGGGAAGGCCTGCAGCAGATGGATTTGCATATGGTGATGTCATCCAAGCAGTGGGTCAAAGTTGGCTTCAACCCTTGTCTGCATATGAAAAGAGAAAATTGGCATGCAGGGCATGGCGGCCTTTTGCGGTGCTTGGATGACCCCTAGTTCGCATTAAACACCTCCACCCTCCTTCGGTGTGGGGCTCATGATGGCTATGCCCCAGCCCCTGAAGCATTCAAGCTGATTTCTTGCAGCAGCTGGGCACTGTAACAGCTCCAGAGCTGCTCTGTAAGGCAAGTAAAAGGGTGTGGGCCCTGCAGCACTACCTGTAGTTTGCATTGTGCGTTGGAAGGCACAAAGTAAGCAGACGGGAGAAGTCAGGATAGTGCGCAAGGGCATAGAAGGGAGCAACTCAAGAAAAGAGAAGTGGAAACAGACTGCAAATTAGGCTGGAGAGAGACCTGAGACAAAGAGATCTGAATTATACGAGAGCCGACCAGGTGAAACACAAATTATGCAGTCAAGTGTCCAACATTTGGGGAAACCGCAGGAGTAGCACACCCAGAGTGCAATGGGTGAGCCTTGCCCTGGGAGAAGCACCTTCATGATCATAGTATCTCACCTGGCAGGTAAGTAGGAGCTGGGCTAGAGCTGGGGAGGGTCGCTGCTCGGGCACCCCCCTGTCAAGTGAAGGAGATCCAACTGAGGCAGCACAAGGGAACTCTCGAAAGAAGAACAAGGCTAGAGGAAGATCTGAGACAAAGAAATCTGACTTTTACCAGAGCTGACCAGAGGAAAGCACAAACACAGTCCCTCACTACCACAAATAATGCAGTCCAGTTTCCCACATTTGGGGAAATCACAGGGGTCAGCATACCCAGAATGCAATGAATGAACCTCACCCTGGGAAAACAATCTTCATGACCATGGTATCTCCTATGCAAAATAAGTATGATTTGGGATAGAGCTGGGGAGGGCCGCTGCTCAGGCACATCTCTGTCAAGTAAAGGAGATTCAACTGAGGCAGCACAAGGGAACTCTCATCTGGGGACAACAACTGCAGGGAGAACACATATTTTCAGATGAACATGGGAGGGCAGAAGGCTGCCTAATACTGAAGCACCCCCAAACAACAAACCAAATGCAACAACTAGTACAAACATTCCTGGGGGAAGGTCTGCAGAAGACGGATTTGCATACAGTGATGTCATCCAAGCAGTGGGCCAAAGTTGGCTGGAACCCTCATCTGCATATGAAAAGAGAAAAGGGGTATGCAGGGAATGGCGGCCTTTTGCGGCGCTTGGATGACCCTTAGTTTGCATTAAACACCCCCACCCTCTTTCGGTGTGGGGCTCATGTTGGCAATGCCCCAGCCCCTGAAGCATTCAAGCTGATTTCTTGCAGCAGCTTGGCACTGTAACAGCTCCAGAGCTGCTCTGTAATGCAAGTAAAAGTTTGTGGGCCCTGCAGCACTACCTGTAGTTTGCATTGTGCATTGGAAGGCACAAAGTAAGCAGACAGGAGGAGAAGTCAGGATAGTGCACAAGGGTATAGAAGGGAGGGGCTCAAAAAAAAAAGAAGTGGAAACAGACTGCAAACTAGGCTGAAGAGAGACCTGAGACAAAGAGATCTGAATTATATGAAAGCCGACCAGTGGAAACACAAATTATGCAGTCAAGTTTCCCACATTTGGGGAAATCACAGGGGCAGCACACCCAGAGTGCAATGGGTGAGCCTTGCCCTGGGAGAAGCACCTTCATGATCATAGTATCTCACCTGGCAGGTAAGTAGGATTTGGGCTAGAGCTGGGGAGAGTCGCTGCTTGGGCACCCCCTTGTCAAGTGAAGTAGATCCAACTGAGGCAGCACAAGGGAACTCTCGAAAGAAGAACAAGGCTAGAGGAAGATCTGAGACAAAGAAATCTGACTTTTACCAGAGCTGACCAGAGGAAAGCACAAACACAGTCCCCCACTACCACAAATAATGCAGTCAAGTTTCCCACATTTGGGGAAATAACAGGGGTCAGCATACCCAGAATGCAATGAATGAACCTCACCCTGGGAGAACAATCTTCATGACCATGGTATCTCCTATGCAAAATAAGTATGATTTGGGATAGGGCTGGGGAGGGCCGCTGCTCAGGCACATCTCTGTCAAGTAAAGAAGATTCAACTGAGGCAGCACAAGGGAACTCTCATCTGGGGACAACAACTGCAGGGAGAACACATATTTTCAGATGAACATGGGAGGGCAGAAGGCTGCCTAATACTGAAGCACCCCCAAACAACAAACCAAATGCAACAACTAGTACAAGCATTCCTGGGGGAAGGCCTGCAGCAGATGGATTTGCATATGGTGATGTCATCCAAGCAGTGGGTCAAAGTTGGCTTCAACCCTCGTCTGCATATGAAAAGAGAAAAGGGGCGTGCAGGGCATGGCGGCCTTTTGCGGCGCTTGGATGACCCCTAGTTCGCATTAAACACCTCCACCCTCCTTCGGTGTGGGGCTCATGTTGGCTATGCCCCAGCCCCTGAAGCATTCAAGCTGATTTCTTGCAGAAGCTTGGCAATGTAACAGCTCCAGAGCTGCTCTGTATGGCAAGTAAAAGGGTGTGGGCCCTGCAGCACTACCTGTAGTTCGCATTGTGCGTTGGAAGGCACAAAGTAAGCAGATGGGAGAAGTCAGGATAGTGCGCAAGGGCATAGAAGGGAGCGGCTCAAGAAAAGAGAAGTGGAAACAGACAGCAAACTAGGCTGGAAAGAGACCTGAGACAAAGAGATCTGAATTATACGAGAGCCGACCAGGGGAAACACAAATTATGCAGTCAAGTGTCCCACATTTGGGGAAATCGCAGGAGCAGCACACCCAGAGTGCAATGGGTGAGCCTTGCCCTGGGAGAAGTACCTTCATGATCATAGTATCTCACCTGGCAGGTAAGTAGGAGTTGGGCTAGAGCTGGGGAGGATCGCTGCTCAAGCACCCCCCTGTCAAGTGAAGGAGATCCAACTGAGGCAGCACAAGGGAACTCTCAAAAGAAGAATAAGGCTAGAGGAAGAAATGAGACAAAGAAATCTGACTTTTACCAGAGCTGACCAGAGGAAAGCACAAACACAGTCCCCCACTACTACAAATAATGCAGTCAAGTTTCCCACATTTGGGGAAATCACAGGGGTCAGCATACCCAGAATGCAATGAATGAACCTCACCCTGGGAAAACAATCTTCATGACCATGGTATCTCCTATGCAAGATGAGTATGATTTGGGATAGGGCTGGAGAGGGCCGCTGCTCAGGCACATCTCTGTCAAGTAAAGGAGATTCAACTGAGGCAGCACAAGGGAACTCTCATCTGGGGACAACAACTGCAGGGAGAACACATATTTTCAGATGAACATGGGAGGGCAGAAGGCTGCCTAATACTGAAGCACCCCCAAACAACAAACCAAATGCAACAACTAGTGCAAGCATTCCAGGGGGAAGGCCTGCAGCAGATTGATTTGCATATGGTAATGCCATCCAAGCAGTGGGTCAAAGTTGGCTTTAACCCTCGTCTGCATATGAAAAGAGAAAAGGGGCGTGCAGGGCATGGCGGCCTTTTGCGGCGCTTGGATGACCTCTAGTTCGCATTAAACACCTCCACCCTCCTTCGGTGTGGGGCTCATGTTGGCTATGCCCCAGCCCCTGAAGCATTCAAGCTGATTTCTTGCAGCAGCTGGGCACTGTAACAGCTCCAGAGCTGCTCTGTAAGGCAAGTAAAAGGGTGTGGGCCCTGCAGCACTACCTGTAGTTTGCATTGTGCATTGGAAGGCACAAAGTAAGCAGACGGGAGAAGTCAGGATAGTGCACAAGGGCATAGAAGGGAGCGGCTCAAGAAAAGAGAAGTGGAAACAGACAGCAAACTAGGCTGGAGAGCTCTTCTGTCTATATTTTGCAAACCTGCTCTTGTCCTCTCCAGCTGCTCCATGTAGATTTGACGTCTGGAAAGGTGCATAACCCACTGACAAGCAGGCACACTCCTGCATGAGTTTTCTCTCTCACTAGCTGGATGATACACAATCATTTGCATGTGCTCCACCTCCGACACACCACCCACCCAACCACCCAGTGACCAGAGCCACCCACAAGCCAACTGGCTCCGTGATTTAATTTGCACAGTGTAGTCATCCAGGCAGCATGTCCTTCTCAATGGAAGGATCTCTGGTTCCATGGAATCTTCCACATTGGAATGCTGCGGAACAAAAAGGATTTAAATATTCAGCTTGCTAGCATTCAATGTACCTGCGGCTTGGCTCTAGCACATGGGTCTTCATCCTGTAGCCCTCCAGCTGCTGTGAAACTACACATCCCAGCATGCCCTGCCACAGTTTTGCTATTAAGGTATGCTAAAACTGAGGCAGGGCATGCTGGGATGTCTAGTTCCACAGCAGCTGGAGGGTCGCAGGTTGAAGACCCATGTTCTAGCATGCCTGTTCTATGATGCATGTACCGTGATGTCACAATCAGCTTGGAATGGGGTGTCTAGCAGGCATTTGCTGACAGCCACTTGAGGGAGACACACATCAGGAGATGCAGCATATCGGAGGTCTTCGATGCCTTTCCAGCAAATGCACACCACCTGCTGCTGGTCTGGACACAAAACAATGCCCACAATCGAAGTCCCAAAATGCCCAACTACAGGATTCATGTAAGTAGTGAATTTAGGAATGAATTTAGAAGTAGGAAATTAAGTTAGTTCACAAGTACATTCAAATTCAGATCTAAAGTCTAGGTAGGCCTCACGTCCTGGCAGCCCCCAGCACTTAAAAATGCCTTGATTAGAGGTAGAGAATTAAATGTAGATAAAAAGTAGACACAAAATAAGACTCCACAGAGCAGTTATCAGGTGTCTTTATCAATTGTTGCATTTAAAAAATCAAGCAATTAGGGAACACAATGTTGCAACAATGTAACCCTATTTGCAAAATAGTACTAAATAAGTTTGTCGATGTAAGACATTTGCAAAGGCGCATCCAAAACACGCTGGAAAATGCAACTGAATCTGTTTTTGGAGGCTAGAATAGGAAATGTGCATCGGTCCAACAAGTACTGAAAGCTCTTCTACCATCTTCCTTTTCTGAAAAGCCATTTAATATATGGTTCCCAGATAGGGGACATATCAGATATTGCCTTTCAAAAGCAGCAAATATCATACCACTTCTATTGCCATCAAAGATAAACATTGATTGTTTTCAGATATTGGATTGAAAAAGCAGTCTTTATTGACATAAAGAAGCAAAAAAACATACATAAACATTACACACATAAGTACTGTGTTGCAGCACAGATAAAACACAGTACAAATGCTGTCGGTATAGTACAGTTCAAGAACTACAGCACAGGCCAGCCTACACTATAAATCATGAACTGCACTATACATTTAAACTATACAATAATACAACAGTTAATAAGGCTATGTGTGTGGAGTGTAAGAGGGTGAGGGAATCACAAGCCCGAAGCTTTATTGAAAGACAGACACATATAAAGGGAGGATTAATAAATACAAAGATATCCTTTACCATAGAATGTAGTCCAATCCGGTCTTTCAACTCTTCCACAACTGAAAAACGGATAGTGTTCCCAAGCCTTCCATCCTGGAATATCTTCAGTCTCTCGCCAATGAAGAAAACAATCCCTCCAGCAGACTCTTCAACCACGATACAAGATCACAGCCAAAAGGGCGAGAAGCAACTACACTTGCGTTTATCCAAAATGGCTAAAACTTAGTGAAGGAAAGTGCAGTGCACCAAAACATAAGCTGACACAATCATGGAGAATGCGCCAGCATATATGCTCTTCTATCTATATTTTGCAAACCTGCTCTTGTCCCCTCCAGCTGCTCCATGTAGATTTGACGCCTGGCAAGGTGCATAACCCACTGACAAGCAGGCACACTCCTGCATGAGTTTTCACTCTCACTAGCTGGATGATACACATTCATTTGCATGTGCTCCACCTCCGACACACCGCCCACCCAACCACCCAGTCACCAGAGCCACCCACAAGCCAACTGGCTCCGTGATTTAATTTGCACAGTGCAGTCATCCAGGCAGCATGTCCTTCTCAATGGAATAATCTCTGGTTCCATGGAATCTTCCGCATTGGAATGCTGCGGAACAAAAAGGATTTAAACATTCAGCTTGCTAGCATTCAATGTACCTGCGGCTTGGCTCTAGCACATGGGTCTTCATCCTGTGGCCCTCCAGCTGCTGTGAAACTACACATCCCAGCATGCCCTGCCACAGTTTTGCTATTAAGGTATGCTAAAACTGAGGCAGGGCATGCTGGTATATGTAGTTCCACAGCAGCTGGAGGGTCGCAGGTTGAAGACCCATATTCTAGCATGCCTGTTCTATGATGCATGTTCCGTGATGTCACAATCAGCTTGGAATGGGGTGTCTAGCATGCATTTGCTGACAGCCACTTGAGGGAGACACACATCAGGAGATGCAGCATATCGGAGGTCTTCGATGCCTTTCCAGCAAATGCACACCACCAGCTGCTGGTCTGGACACAAAACAATGCCCACAATTGAAGGCTCAAAATGCCCAACTACAGGATTAATGTAAGTAGTGAATTTAGGAATGAATTTAGAAGTAGGAAATTAAGTTAGTTCACAAGTACTTTCAAATTCAGATCTAAAGTCTAGGTAGGCCTCACGTCCTGGCAGCCCCCAGCATTTAAAAATGCCTTGATTAGAGGTAGGGAATTAAATGTAGATAAGAAGTAGACACAAAATAAGACTCCACAGAGCAATTATCAGGTGTCTTTATCAATTGTTGCATTTAAAAAAATCAAGCAATTAGGGAACACAATGTTGCGACAATGTAACCCTATTTGCAAAATAGTACTAAATAAGTTTGTCGATGTAAGACATTTGCAAAGGCGCAAACAAAACACGCTGGAAAATGCAACTGAATCTGTTTTTGGAGGTTAGAATAGATGCAGGATCAAGTAGCTCAATGGGTAGGGTATTTGATTAGAATTCAACATGGTTATAGGTTTGAATCCTGGGTATGATAGTTTGAGGTGTTATTTAATAAAGTATGTTTATATATTAGTCACACATGGCTTACTTGTACAAATGGCATGTCACCAGTTAGTGCTGACTGCTGATATGCCATTTGCACAAACACGCCATGTGTGACTGTATATGCATTTAAGGAGGGCACCCCGGCAATACCACAAACCATTGAGTGTCAAGTATACTAGATATATCTTCATATCTCATGTGCTTTCTCTGAGACCAATCTTGTTATGCCCCTTCCCCACAAGGCATGCGCCTTTTGTCCATATTGCAATAATGGGGAGGGGGGCATATAATTATCTGTCACAGGGCACCAAAAAGTCTAGTTATGGCTCTGGTAAGCATTATGTAATCTGGCAGACCATATCTCCAACACTGGCTGGTTGGAATAGAAATCCGGTTATCTATGTGAGCAAATGACCATCAACGATTTACTCTCAAACACTAGAAAATGGACAAAAATGGTCCCCTAAACAAATTGGTTAAATTTTGGGTTTAACCAATTTGTGTTATGACCATTTTTGACCACTTTTCTAGTGTTTGGGAGCAAATGGTTAATTGACATTTGCTCCTATACATTACCAGATTTTCATTCCATCCATCCAGACTGGATAGATAGCCTGACAGATAATTGTGTAGTGTACGCCCAGGATAACTGTCAGTTGTGCTTTCTTTTATGACGGCACATAAATGGGTGGGCAGATCCAGAGCAAGCACTGCCCACTCATGCATAGTTGTCAACTGATGTGAAGTTCCAGGGGGCAATCTCAGTTATAAAGAAAAGTATCTGGAAATTGTCCCTAGTTTGAAAAAAAATAAAAAAGAAATTGATCAACTCCATTTATTTAGTATGATATCCCAGGTGATAGGATGCCGGCAGTCAGAACAACATACTTTATTAAATAACACATCTCAAACTACCATACCCAGGATTCAAACCTATAACCTGTTGAATTCTAATCAAACACCCTACCTATTGAGCTATTTGATCCTGCATAAAAATTGTGAACATTATATGAAGCTATTGGTACTTTGAAAAAAAAAAGTATCAGCATTACAACGCAGCAGATCCATGCAGTTTGCAGCCACACACTACATGTATCTGCTCAGCCACAATGCTGATTATTTCTTCACAAAGTACAAGGTGAGCTCCAAACAGAATTCTCTAGCTTAGAATTATGCCAAACCTAGAAGTCGGGCCCCCCACCCTGGGATCCCCCAGAGGGAGGCCTGCACCGTCATGCGGCAGGCTTGTCCGTTTTGGAAGCAGGCTGATGGGCAGCCCAGGCTTGCTTCAGTCTGGGCTTGTCAGGTCTGGAAGCATGAGCTTGCTTTGGGTATGCCTGACCTTGGGTACGCTTTACCTTGAGGATGAAAGGGCCAAGGGAAAGTACTTTTAGCCTTCTGCGTGGTAGGAGTCATACTAGGTAGGCAAGCTGTTTTAGCAGTAGCCAGATCAGCTACAATCTTATTGAGGTCTTCTCCAAAGAGAGTGTCTCCCTTGAAAGGAAGCACCTCCAGGGTTTTCTTGGAATCCATATCCACCGACCAGGATCTCAACCAGCTGTATAAAGTATTACCTTGGAACTGGCTCTCCACTCCCCATTATCTGGTTATCATGGCTTCCTCCGCCAGTGTCCAGACTCGCTTGCTGAAGCTCGGCCACTTCTTCCTAGCAGCAGGCTCCTGGATCACTGGGCAGCAGAGGTGCTTGGGAGCCGGAAGGGGGCGGAGCAATCAGGCAGGCAGTTGCAGTGCTGCCCAGCTATCTGTTGTGTGAGAAGAAGCAGGGGCACCCCACCGCTGGCAGTGCTGCAGCTAGCGGTGGTGGCAGCGGCGAGGCTGCTGGGCTGGGTCTTTAAAAAGGTGGAAAGAAGGGTGTTACGGCATGGAATGTACAAACTGCGAGACCCTGCTGGTAGCGCCTTTGTCTATTTAGTAGGAAGGGCACGTAACAGCCGGAGGGCAATGGAGGAAGCCCCTTTAGGGCTGGAGCCCGGCGGCAACTGACTCCGTTGTCTCTGGCAGTTCCGCCCCTGGACTAGAGGAATGGTCAAGAACATGGCAACATTTAATGCCAAAAAATGCAAAATCATACACGTCTCAAAAATACAAAGGCTAACTATAATATTAAGGGCATTATAATGGCAAGAGGAAAGCTATCTAAGTATTACTATTTCAGGTGAGCAATGTAACAAAGCAATAGGAAAGGCAAGTCAGATGCTTGTTTGCATAGGTAAAGAACCAGTAGCAGAAAAAAGTAATACAGGTTGAGTATCCCATATCCAAATATTCCGAAATACGGAATATTCCGAAATACGGACTTTTTTGAGTGAGACTGAGATAGTGAAACCTTTGTTTTTTGATGGCTCAGTGTACACAAACTTTGTTTAATACTCAAAGTTATTAAAAATATTGTATTAAATGAACTTCAAACTGTGTGTATAAGGTGTATATGACACATAAATGAATTCTGTGAATGTACACACACTTTGTTTAATGCACAAAGTTATAAAAAATATTGGCTAAAATGACCTTCAGGCTGTGTGTATATGGTATATATGAAACATAAATGCATTCTGTGCTTAGATTTAGGTCCCATCACCATAATATCTCGTTATGGTATGCAATTATTCCAAAATACAGAAAAATCCGATATCCAAAATTCCTCTGGTCCCAAGCATTTTGGATAAGGGATACTCAACCTGTAATGCCACTGTATAGGTCCTTGGTAGAGCCACATTTAGAATCCTGTGTTCAGTTCCAGAAGCCATATCTCAAGCGCCTTGAGTCCTGTTGGAGAAAGAGCACTATATAAATAAATAGTATCAAAATTTGTTTCACGGCACCCCTAGGCCAAAGTTTTTTTTATTGAGAAATTCAGAAAAAAATATAAAATTAAGTAAATTGTGTTTATAGCATGTCATCCTCAGGTTCAGTTATGTTGTGAGGGAATGGTTTTGCCAATTTAATAAAGTATAAATAATTTTAATTGGTCCTGGACCACCAAACTATGCTACCAGTGCAAGAACCCCAGTTTGGAAACTACTGCCATAAAATAAACCTTTTTTGTTTTTTTTAAACTACATGTAATACACCTTAGATCTCAGTTCCTAAAAGGTTTTAAACCCTTGCATACAGTAAACTACACATATTTAAAAATCCTACACCGGGCACAAGTGCTCACGGGCCAATTTCATGGCAGTCTCGGATAGGAGGGCATTGTGGATTCACCAAGGGAATGCTGATGCTGACTCCAAGAAGCCTCTTCAAGATCGCAGGAGCAGAGTCCTCTGCTTCTGCCAAATCCACTGCATGACGCTGGAGCTCTCTTGCAGGAGCCCACACCAGTGGGGGGCACCAGGGGCGGAACTACTGGCAGGGCAGGCAGTGCATTGCACTGGGGCCCCGCCGCACTCAAGGGCCCACAGCCGCCGGCATTACAATGAGTCACAATGACTCATTGTATCATGCCGCAGCCGCACACCAGCGCTCCCGTCGGGTCTGCGTCCTGCGACTCCCGCCGCCCGCCCGTCGTAACGAACAGATCAGGCCAGGGCACTACGGGCAGCAGCCGCAGCACCAGACACGCTGCCGCCTCTGTAACACACGAAGAGGGAGGAGGGTCGCTTGGAGATGAGAGGAGCAGCGGCACGGGGGGGAGGAGGAGACGGGAGGTGAAGGAAGGAGCCGCAGCAGCGCTTTGTTACTGGTGGAGGCGCTGCTGCTGCTGCCCCTCTGCTTCACTATAGGCTGTCTTCCGAGAACAGCCTATAGTGAAGCAGAGGGGCAGCAGCAGCAGCGCCTCCTCCAATAACACAGCGCTGCTGCGGCTCCCTCCTCCACCTCCCTTCTCCTCCTTCTCTACTGCCCGGGAATCGTCAAGCTGCACGAGGAGCCTGAGCCAGCGGAGAGGGTAAGTATAATTCTTCTTTCTTTCTTTCTTTCTTTCTTTCTTTCTTTCTTTCTTTCTTTCTTTCTTTCTTTCTTTCTTTCTTTCTTTCTTTCTTTCTTTCTTTCTTTCTTCTCTTTCTTTCTTTGTTGGGACTGCCTGCCGCTATGTGTAAAAAGGGGGAATCTGCCTGCCGCTATGTGTAAAAAGGGGGAATCTGCCTGCCGCTATGTGTAAAAAGGGGGAATCTGCCTGCCGCTATGTGTAAAAAGGGGGAATCTGCCTGCCGCTATGTGTAAAAAGGGGGAATCTGCCTGCAGCTATGTGTAAAAGGGGGGAATCTGCCTGCAGCTATGTGTTAAAAGGGGGAATCTGCCTGCAGCTATGTGTAAAAAGGGGGACTGCCTGCCGCAATGTGTAAAAAGGAGGAATCTGCCTGCCGCTATGTGTAAAAAGGGGGAATCTGCCTGCAGCTATGTGTAAAAAGGGGGACTGCCTGCCGCAATGTGTAAAAAGGGGGAATCTGCCTGCCGCAATGTGTAAAAAGGGGGAAGCTGCTTGCCGCAATGTGTAAAAAGGGGGAATCTGCTTGCCGCAATGTGTAACAAGGGGGAATCTGCCTGCCGTAATGTGTAACAAGGGGGATGCTGTCTGCCGTAATGTGTAACAAGGGCACGCTGTCTGCCATAATGTGTAACAAGGGCAAGCTGTCTGCTGTAATGTGTAACAAGGGCAAGCTGTCTGCTGTAATGTGTAAAAAGTGTACGATGTCTGCCATTATGTGTAACAAGGGCAGGCTGACTGCTGTTATGTGAAAAAAGTGTACGCTGTCTGCCGCTATGTTTAACAAGGGCAGGCTGTCTGCCGTTATGTGTAAAAAGTGTACGCTGTCTGCCGCTATGTTTAACAAGGGCAGGCTGTCTGCCGTTATGTGAAAAAAATGTACGCTGTCTGCCGCTATGTGTAACAAGGGCACGCTGTCTGCCGTTGTGTAAAAAAGGGGGATGCTGTCTGCCGTAATGTGTAAAAAGGGGACGCTGTCTGCTGTAATGTGTAAAAAGAGGACGCTGTCTGCTGTAATGTGTAAAAAGAGGAATCTGTCCGCCATAAGGTGTAAAAGGGTCTCTACCTGGTGTAGTGGTGCTACTGTGCTGCGTAATTTGAATAATGGAGACTACTGTGCACCGTTTTATGAATTGGTATTATTTTGTGGCCACACCCCTTAACCACGAAGCCACGCCACTATGTTTTTTTGCGCGCGCCTACGGCGCGCACTGCCCCTGTTTTGCATGCAGGGGTGGGGCTCCAATGCCGTTTCTTGCACACACTGCTAAAATGTCTAGTTACGGCACTGTTGCTAGGTATCCACTTCCCTGAGCAGGCCCCCCTCACCAGATCCTCTCCAGGAGTGAGGGGGTGGACTTGGATGGGATGGGATGGGGGGGGGGCCCAAGCCATTTTGTCGCACATGGGCCCACTGCTCGCTAGTTCCGCCACTGGGGGGCACGTCTAAAACTCTTCAGACAGTTCTGGATTCATTCGGACCTGGACTCGTGGGTTTTACAAATAGTGTCCCAAGGGTACAAACTGGGGTTTCAAGAAGTTCCCCCTCACCAATTGTTCAAATCAGCCTTAGTCAGCAGGGAGAAGGTTTTTATTCAAGCCTCTTCGTGGTCCCGAAGCCGGACGGCTCAGTCAGACCAATCTTAAATCTGAAATCCCTTAATTTCTACCTAAAGAAATTCAATTTCAAGATGGAATCTCTCAGGGTAGTGATCTCCAGTCCGGGGGATAAAGGAGATTTTATGGTTTTGGTAGACATAAAGGATGCCTACTTACATGTTCCCATTTAGCCACTGCATCAAGCTACCTGAGGTTTGGAATTCAGGATTGTCATTACCAATTTCAGACGTTGCCGTTTGGTCTGTCCACGGCTCCGAGGATTTTCACCAGGGTGATGGCGGAAATGATGGTTCTCCTTCGCAAGCAAGGAGTCACAATTATCCCGTACTTGGATGATCTCCTGATAAAGGACGCGATCCCGGTACCAGCTGGTGCAAAACATCTACTCTCCCTGACAGTTCTTTAACAACATGGTTGGCTCCTAAACTTGCCAAAATCGCAGTTGGTCCTAATGATGCGGTTGTTGTTTTTGGGAGTGATACTGGACACAGAAGAGGTTTTCTTCTAGTGGAATGGCTCTGGAGATCCAGAGTCTGGTCAAACAAATTCTGAAACCAGCAAGAGTGTTAATCCATCAATGCATTCGGTTGCTGGGGAAGATGGTTGCGGCCTACGAGGCCATTCAGTTTGGCAGGCTCCATGCCAGAGTGTTCCAGTGGGACCTGTTGGACAAGTGGTCCGGATCCCACCTACACATGCACCGGAGGATAATCCTGTCTTCCAAGACCAGAATCTCACTCCATTGGTGGCTGCACAGTTCTCACCACCTAGAGGGGCGATGGTTTGGGATCCAGGACGGGATCCTAGGGACCACGGATGCAACCCTCTGAGGCTGGGGAGCAGTCACACAGGGGGAAACATCCAAGGAAGATGGTCAAGTCAGGAAAGTTGTCTCCACATAAATGTTCTGGAGTTAAGGGCCATTTAATAACTGCAGACACAGTACGCACTGGGACGGGTGCCCAGCATCCTCTACGGAATAAGAGAAAAGGATTTACCAGTAGGTATTAAAATCCTATTTTCTCTAAAGTCCTAGAGGATGCTGGGGACTCCGTAAGGACCATGGGGATAGACGGGCTCCGCAGGAGACATGGGCACTTTAAGAAAGACTTTAGTTCTGGGTGTGCACTGGCTCCTCCCTCTATGCCCCTCCTCCAGACCTCAGTTTGATACTGGGTGCTTTTCAGGAGCTCTCCTGAGCTTTCTGACAGAAAGTATTTTGTTAGGTTTTTAATTTTCAGGGAGCACTGCTGGCAACAGACTCCCTCATCGAGGGACTGAGGGGAGAGAAGCAGCCCTACTCTCTGAGTTGCAAGGTCCTGCTTCTTAGGCTACTGGACACCATTAGCTCCAGAGGGATTGGTACGCAGGATCTCACCCTCGCCGTCCGTCCCAGAGCCGCGCCGCCGTCCCCCTCGCAGAGCCGGAAGATAGAAGCCGGGTGAGTATGAGAAGAAAAGAAGACTTCAGAGGCGGCAGAAGACTTCATGATCTTCACTGAGGTAACGCACAGCACTGCAGCTGTGTGCCTTTGCTCCCATACACCTCACATACTCCGGTCACTGTAAGGGTGCAGGGCGCAGGGGGGGCGCCCTGGGCAGCAATATAAACCTCTTTCGCAAAAATATAACATATATACAGCTGGGCACTGTATAAATGTATGAGCCCCCACCAATTTTACAGTTTAAGCGGGACAGAAGCCCGCCTCCGAGGGGGCGGGGCTTCTCCCTCAGCACTCACCAGCGCCATTTTTTCTCCACAGCACCGCTGAGAGGAAGCTCCCCGGACTCTACCCTGCTTATACCACGTTAGACAAGAGGGTTGAAAAGAGGGGGGGGGGGCACATAATTTGCAAATTACATACAGCAGCACTACTGGGCAAACATTAAGTTACTGTTTTATTCCTGGGTTATATAGCGCTTGGGTGTGTGCTGGCATACTCCCTCTCTGTCTCTCCAAAGGGCCTTGTGGGGAAACTGTCTTCAGAAAAAGCATTCCCTGTGTGTGTGGTGTGTCGGTACACGTGTGTCGACATGTCTGAGGAAGAAGGCTATATTAGAGAGGAGCGGGAGCAAATGAATGTGGTGTCTCCGCCGACAGCTGATTGGATGGATATGTGGAATGTTTTAAATGCTAGTGTAAACTCATTGCACAAAAGATTAGACAAGGCAGAAGCTTTGGGACAGTCAGGGTCTCAACCCATGCCTGATCCTATGTTGCAGGGACTGTCAGGGTCTCATAAGCGCCCACTATCCCAGTTTGTTGACACAGATACCGACACGGATTCTGACTCCAGTGTCGATTACGATGATGCAAAGTTACAGCCAAAATTGGCAAAATCCATTCGATTTATGATTATGGCAATAAAAGATGTTTTGCACATCACAGAGTAACCCCCTGTCGCTGACAAGAGGGTACATATGTACAAGGGAAAGAAGCCTGAGGTAACCTTTCCCCCCTCACACGAGCTGAACGAGTTATGTAAAAAAGCTTGGAAATCTCCAGATAAAAGACTGCAGATTTCCAAAAGGATTCTTAAGGCGTATCCTTTCCCATCAACGGATAGGTTACGATGGGAATCCTCCCCTAGGGTGGACAAAGCATTAACACGCTTATCCAAGAAGGTAGCCCTCCCATCCCAGGATACGGCTACCCTCAAAGAGTGTGCTGACCGCAAACAGGAGATTACCCTGAAGTCCATTTATACACATTCAGGTACCTTACTCAGACCGGCAATTGCGTCGACCTGGGTGTGTAGTGCTGTAGCGGCATGGACAAATGCCTTATCTGAGGGGATGGATAGCCTAGACAAGGATACTATTTTATTGACCCTGGGGCATATAAGAGATGCTGTCCTATATATGTGTGTATGCAAACTACCGGTGGTGCTGCAGGGCCCACACCCTTTTACTTGTCTTGTAGAGCAGCTCTGAAGCTGTTACAGTGCCCAGCTGCTGCAAGAAATCAGCTTGAATGCTTCAGGGGCTTGGGCATGGCCAACATGAGCCCCACACCGAAGGAGGGTGGGGGTGTTTAATGCAAACTTGGGGTTATCCAAGCGCCGCAAAAGACCGCCATGCCCCTTTTCTCTTTTCATATACAGATGAGGGTTCAAGCCAACTTTGGCCCACTGCTTGGATGACATCACTGAATGCAAATCCGTCTGCTGCAGACCTTCCCCCAGGAATGTTTGCAATAGTTGTTGCATATGGTTTAATGTCTGAGGGTGCTTCAGTATTAGGCAGCCTTCCGCCCTCCCATGTTCATCTGAAAAGATGTGGTCTCCCTGCAGTTGTTGTCCCCAGACGAGAGTTCCCTTGTGCTTCCTCAGTTAAATCTCCTTAACTTGACGAGGGTGTACCCGAGCAGCCGCCCTCCCCAGCCCTTTCCCAACACATACTTATCTTGCATATGAGATCTCTTGATCATGAAGATAGTTCTCACAGGTTGAGGTTCATCCTGGCCCCGCTCCCCGCTGGAGAGCGCTGATGGGGACAGCAGCGGGGCTTCAGCAGCAGGGTGAGTATGTGTGGCGAGAGACCTCCCTTCCCATGTGCAGGCCTGCAGAGTGTGCCGCGCAGGATGGGGCATGTGACACTCTCCCTCCCTGGGGCTCTTCCAGATGTAGCTCCTCAGCAGTATTTTTCCCGGGCTGCGCGGCGCTCTCCCCGACTGGCATCTGCCCTGGAACACTGCCTTCCTCAACGCAACATCAGCAGGGGGCCCGGGCCTCATCACCATCCCAGGTCTTTCTCATGTATGTATCATGTATGTGTGTGTGATATATGTATGAATCATATATGTTTGTGATATATATATATATATATGTATCTATCTATCTATCTATCTATCTATCTATCTATCTATCTATCTATCTATCTATCTATCTATCGTATGTGTGTGTATATATGTATCTATCATGTATGTATGTATGTATGTATGTATCTATCTATCTATCTTGTATGTATGTGTTCTATCTATCTATCTATCTATCTATTTATCTATCTATCTATCTATCTATCTATCTATCTATCTATCTATCTATCTATCTATCGTGTGTGTGATATATGTATGTATCTATCATGTATGTGTTATATGTATGTATCACACCTTCCTCTATACATATACATACATACATACATACATACACACACCTATATCTGTACGTACACTGACATACACACACCAACATCTATACATAAACACGCTGACCCCTAAACGTACACCAACGTACCCACATGTGAATCTATACATACATGTGCTGACACCTGGACATACACTGATGTACCCACACCTAACATCTATACATACACATGCTAACAACTGGACGTATACAGACGTACCCACATTTGCATCCATGCATATATAGATGTAGGTGTGTGTACATCAGTGTACGTCCAGGTGTCAACGCGTGTATGTATAGATGCAGGTGTGGGTACGTCTGTGTATGTCCAGGTGTCAGAATGTGTATGTATAGATGCAGGTGTGGGAACGTCAGTGTAGGTTCAGGTGTCAGCGCGTGTATGTATAGATGCAGGTGCTTGTATGTCCAGATGTCAGTGCATGTATGTATAGATGCAAGTGTGGGTACGTCGGTGTATGTCCATTTGTCAGCGCGTGTATATATAGATGCAGGTGCTTGTATGTTGGTGTATGTCCAGGTGTCAGCATGTGTATGTATAGATGCAGGTGTGGGAATGTTGGTGTATGTCCAGGTGTCAGGGCGTGTATGTATGGATATTAGGTGTGGGTACATCAGTGTATGTCCAGGTGTTAGCGCATGTATGTATAGATGCAGGATAATAATCGCACAGCGTGCCCCCCGCCAACCACAAACCTCCCCCACCCCCCTGTATGACATAAACACCGCTAATTCCACTTACACACAATAATTTCAGTTTGCGACCAGGAGCCGGCAATGTATGTGCACCCAAATGAAGCCACTGTACATGCCCTGCAGGCTGCTATGTACTGCACAGGTGCAACAAATTTAAATGCCCTATCTTTAAAATGGGGCATATTTTACTAAATTAAAAAAACCTGTAACTTTCTGTAAAACCTTAACCCCAAAAGGCACTACACTAACATCGGGGTGTAGAGTTGGATGTTGATCCAAGGCACCAACAGGCTAAAGCTTTGACTGTTCCCAGGATGCCTTGCACCGCCTCCTCTATAACCCTGCCCAGTGGCGTAACTAGACCTTTGTGGGCCCCATAGCAAAATTCTGAATGGGCCCACCAGCACTCAACAAGAATGAGTGGCGTTTGGGGTCAGAAAAGTAGAGGGGAAGGGGTCTGACAGAGTAGGGGGCAGGACATGAATGAATAGAAACTGAGGTGTCCATTATATAAAGAAATACAGTATGTGTGTCTGTGTGTATATCACACACACACATATAAGGGAAATTCAAATGCCCTCAATTATTGCGCCCATTACACTCTGGTTTAGGTGCACAAAGCACCTAAACCTGAATAAAGTAATGGGCGCGATCGTGAAAAGACACCGTTTGGTTGCCCAAATGGGTCTCTTTGCACACATTTCAGCTTGTTTCCCCTGGGGGTAGCGAGCTGAAATAAACATGTCGCACCCGTTGGCAGCAACATTAGAATAGCTGCTGACGGGCACGATTGAGGGAGGAAAGGGACATTTGAATCCAGCCCATAGATGCAATGTGAATATGTAATTTGTACCTTCCTATCTTAAAATGTATATAGTAGTGTATACACTAGAGGTCTTTCCGAACCCCCTAATCCTAACATTGTAATTTGCTTTAGGGCGCACCTCCAATTAGTCTAGTGTTTCGTATTTTCACATTAAATACTTTCTTGCATTGGTTGATTAAAGATTAGATCGTATATTTTTCTAGATATAGCTGTGCATAGTCTACAAGGCTACATGCTTCTCCCCTAACTAGAGATGTGCAGCGGGCATTTTTCGTGTTTCATGTTTTGGTTTTGGTTTCGGATCCGCAGTTGTGTTTTGGATACGGACGCGTTTTGGCAAAACCACCCTTTCGGGTTTTGGATTCGGGTGATTTTTTTTTAAAACCTCAAACAGCTAAAATCATAGAATTTGGGGGTAATTTTGATCCTATAGTATTAAGCTCAATAACCATAATTTCTACTCCTTTCCAGTCTATTCTGAACACCTCACACCTCCCAATATTATTTTTAGTCCTAAAATTTGCACCAAGGTCCCTGGATGACTAAGCTAAGCGACCCAAGTGGGCAGCACAAACACCTGGCCCATCTAGGAGTGGCACTGCAGTGTCAGACAGGATGGCACTTAAAAAAATAGCCCCAAACAGCACATGATGCAAAGATAAATAAAAAAAGAGGCGCAAGATGAAATTGTAGTGTGTCTCTCCTGCTCAGTGTCAGTTCTCAGTAGTATCCTCATCAGTGCTCAGTATCACTGCTCATTGTCTTGTGCTGCATTGTGGTGCTCAGTATACTAGAGTACATTACTAATAGTCCAGTGCTGCATCTTGCTGCTCAGTGTCAGTTCTAGTATCCTCATCAGTGCTCAGTATCACTGCTCATTGTTTTGTGCTGCATTGTGGTGCTCAGTATACTACAGAACATTACTAATAGTCCAGTGCTGCATCTGGCTGCTCAGTGTCAGTTCTAGTAATCTCATCAGTGCTCCGTATCACTGCTCATTGTCTTGTGGTGCTCAGTATACTACAGTACATTACTAATACTCCAGTGTCTTGTGCCGCATATGGCTGCTGTAGGGTGCTGTGGTAGTGTCCTGTCACTGTGCATATGTCATCATTCCAGTCACAGTGATATCTGGTATCTATCTAGTGGTATCTAATTCCAGACATTACCACCGTCTAATTCCAGATATATTACTGGCATATAATTCCACACATTAAAAAATGGAGAACAAAAAGGTGGAGGGTAAAATAGGGAAAGATCAAGATCCACTTCCACCTAGTGCTGAAGCTGCTGCCACTAGTCAAGGCAGAGACAATTCAATGCCATCAACATTATGTAATGATTATACGATACATTATATATCATATCATTGTATGGTTGTAAAATACAACTTAAAAACTTTAATGAATAAATACATAAAGTAGCTTTTATGTAACCTTTTTAAACCTATTAGCATAGACCGAATCTCATCGTGTGTATAGGCCTTTAGTTCAACAACAGCATGGGACCAGTTAGTGTGTTTTGACCACTGCACAGCACCTGGTGTTATATAGTAAGCACCACTATGGCATAGTATACAGCATTATGGGCCTGATATGAGTGTAACCAGCGGTGATGTGGAATGCAGTAGGAGGTGCTGTTTAGTAAGCACCACTTCTATATTCACCATGCAGTATATTGTGTGAATATAGAAGTGTTGGCTGTGTTATGTATTAGAGTAATTATTGCAGCTCCCAGCTAAAATTGCAACAATGTAATTTAGTGACAAGCTGCAGAGATTAACCCTTTCTGTGGCTGCTGCACAACCTCTATTCATATCGCTGAATTCAATTAGGGAGATGTTCTCACCCCGCGAGCAAGCGCAGGTATATGCCACACTTATGGTAACATTGGATTTGCAGATATTTTCTTGCAGGGGTGTTTCTAAACAATTTGGCTTCAAATGCGTGCCCCCCGCCACCATTGGCATTAAAAATTGTGCCCCTCCCCCATATATATATATATATATATAAAAAAAACTATATTTGCGTGAGCGCTCCGGATGGGATGGGGGGGCGTGACCTCGCAAAAATGGGTATGGTCTCCATAAAATGGGCGTAGCCTTGCAGGCAAATACTACCTTACACCCCAGTTCTTGACCCTGCACCAACAGACCTCGGCCACCACAGGGAAAAAAGTACAGTAATTTCCACCATGTTAAGCCCCACACATTAATGCCCTTTGGAACATATTATGTCACTCACCACAATATCTGTGATACACTATGCCCTACAGTAAAGCTTCTAATTACTTTTACAAAAACTGCTCAATGCCAAGAGTTTCACGTGCTGGGTGTCATGCTCATTGCCAGGGGTTTCACTCTCTGGGTGTCATGCTCATTGCCAGGGGGAACGCAGTAGGAGGTGTTATATAGTAAGCACCACTATGGCATAGTATATAGCATTATATATATTGTGAGCACTGGTGATGTTGAGTGCAGTAGAGCTGCTGCTGGGTAATTACAATTGACTACAACCACCAATATATTCTGCTGCACTA